>NW_028222068.1:7500-37500 GCF_056783735.1 Eptatretus burgeri
TCATATTTTAATTTTGTAAATGTTTCTGATGGCTTCATATTTGTTGACGTGTGAATCGTGTCATTATACTTATCCACAATATCCTGAATAAAAGATGACCATTGTTGTGAACCGAGTTGTGTGAATTTTTTATATAGTCTCTCTTTTAAGGTACGATTAAAACGTTCAACAACAACTGCCTTCCCTTCATTAAAGGTACTGTATAATGTAATACTGTTATTTTTTAGAAAATTCATAAATGTCTTGTTATAAAACTCTCTACCCTCATCAGTCCACAATTTCTTAGGTTTTCTCTTACTTTTATTAAATATCTGTTGAAAAGCTAACATAAGAGTATTACCTGTTTTGTTTTTTAAAGGGACAACCCACGCATATCTACTCCTCAAATCAATAACGGTTAAAGCATACTTGTACCCCTTATCATTATTGAGTTCAATCAAATCAGCAGACCAGATATAATCAACTTCCTTGGAATAAACTTTCCTTCTCTGAAACTTTGTGAATATTGGTTTATGTAATTCATCAGCTAATTGCTCTTCAGTCTTAATGGCATCATTAGAGCCTATAAGTTTTTGAATTTCCAAGTCCAAGTTTCAATTTAGCACTAATCATCTTCTTCACGATGAACCTATCAACTTTTTCTCTCAAGGTTGGATTTTGTATCAGAGACAAATTATATAACATTTCTCTATCGGCTTCATGCTTTTCTTCCAACGTTGTGGTATTCCCATAATCAATATCGTGTCTCATGCACACTTCATCAACTCTATTGATTGGTTTACTCCAGGATTTAGGATTGTCTGCCTCATCTAATCTTTTATCTAAGTTTGTGCCTGGACCACAGAAAGAATAACCTGGAAGATGTAATTCCCTGGTATTCCAGTAGTTGTAAATTTACTTCCTGATAAAAACTTTTGTATATCTCCTCCGAGTTTGTGTTTGGAGATAAATTGATTTTTTTGAACCACACACCGAACATATACCTTTTTGTATAACCCTGTTATTTTTACTTTTAATATATGAAATATTTTTAGTATTAGTTTTCTTTTTACATTTGAGACAATAACTCATTTATTTATGAGAAAAATTTCTGCAGAGTGCAAAAACCTTTTTAGTTTCCAACATGCACATTTGAATCTTAATTTTTAAAACATAAAGAATCCTTAGAAATGCCTTCACTCTCTCCTCCATTTATTTAAGAAAAAACTTGAATTAAAATCTATATCTTGTCGATGCTAATAGTCTTGTCGAAAGTATTGCAAATAGACTTGTCAATTCTTTGTTTTCCTCCTCGGTGGGTTGAGTTATTTTCTGTAATACCTCTATTCTTTTTTGAATCTCACTGGTTTCCATATTTTGATATTTATTCATTCTCTCTCTTTCCTCCCTCTCTCTCTTCTCCTTTTCCTCCTTCTCTCTCTTCTCTCTTTCCTCCTTCTCTCTCTTCTCCTTTTCCTCCTTCTCTTTCTTCTCCCTCTCTCTCTTCTCTCTTTCCTCCCTCTCTCTATTCTCTCTTTCCTCCTTCTCTCTCTCCTCCTTCTCCTTTTCCTCCTCTTCCCTCTCTTCTTCAACTCCTTCCTCATCCCTTACTATACTTGAATCGTTTACACCCCATAGAATATTATACATATATTCATCAGGATTTCTTGTTATTCCTGTATCCAAAATAATTTTTTTACAACAGGATACCAATAAAATTTCTTTTGAATTTCTAAAAGAGCCTTACCTTTTCTTAACCTTATAATTTTTTCATTATTTAACATTCTAATTAAATCTAAAGTTGTTGGTTTATCAACATCAGCATAATGCCAATCTTTTATTGAAAATACCTCATTCTTATGTTGTAGAACATATTTATTAAAATACCGAATACCCTTTTCTTGAAGGTATGCTTGAACACAGAAATGATAATTTTCTTGAAGCCTTCTTGCTGTCATTTATGTATTAGAAATATATGTTAGAATAATATTATGGCACGAAACACCTCCCCATCTTCCCATAGTTAAATCATTTTGTATTTCCTTACTTATTATATATAATCCTGTTTTTTCTGTTTTCATGAGATAAACAAGGGCAAAACCATTATTATATTTACCCTTATTAAATTCTTTTATTTGTTGTTTACTAATCGTGGCTCCACAAAACTCATTCTCGATACCAAGTGGATAATATTCTTCCTTACGAGACTGATTTAATTGTTCCAGGTCTTCGAGGTTAATTTTAAATGACCAATTATACCCTAAATCATTCATATCATACCCCCATTGTTCTATTCTCATACAAACGATACGCCCTTCTTTATAAAAATTTATTTTAATTCGAACTGTGAATTCTGTATGACCTGGAGATAATATCAACACTTCTGTATCTTTAGAATACACAGCCGTTTTATTTAAGTATATATATTGTGATAAATCGCTTAATCTCACCAAGTCATTCGCGTCAGTCGGGCTTGGATAATTTTTAATTTATAAGCATTTTTCATGTTAATATTTTTGTTTATATTATATTTATGTCGTTCAGCCTGTGCCTTTGTGTAATAATTTGATAAATCAATATCCAGTTCTTGAGATACACCAAAGATAGAACCATCTTTACCAACATAAGTCATTTATATTAGATTAAAAATAATATCATAAAATTTTTTATTTTTGTTGAGTTGAAATAACACATATAGACATAATTGACCACAACACTTGGAATTTAATTCTTGGACTTGAAATGTTTGATAAACACCATTCTGTAAGAATTTTATGACTTCAACAGGTGGTGGAAGACCAAAACTATCAAAATAATATTTGTCTTGACTATTAAAAATACAAACCCAATGAGAACCGTTCCCATCATTATCTTCTAAGTTCATAATAATATTCTTTGTATGTTTCGACACATTTGTTAATTCATCTCTCATACAAATAACCACATTATGAATTTTTAATTTCTTACAATATTTGGCAAGTTGTAAATTTGATGTTGTATTCTTTCCAAATTCTTTCAACCACTCATCAATGCTCATTTATTTATTAGAAAGATATAATCCATTACCTCTTTTCGTTAATTTTACACCTGCTTGTGCTATAGAAGAAAGCATATCTCCAACTAACAATCTCGCTTTATCAGGCAGACCTTCAAGTTTTTCAGCAAAATCTACAATTACACCACTTCCACTAATTTGTTTCTCCAACTCTTTGTTATGTCTTTCCAATTCTTTTTGAGCCTGGAGTTGAGCCTTCCTTTCGTTGGCAGTTTTGACCGCTGTTGAAATACCACCCGTCAATGCTCCAACCGCACTTAAACCAGCAAATAAAGGAATTAGAAATGGGAGAAATCCTCCACTCGTCTCTCTTATTGAATATTTTTTCAACATTGGTTTTGTCATTTTAATTTTAAGTGAGCCAGTGTCATTCAAGATTTTAACCTGTTCTCTTGTGAGCAAAACATCAATTCTTACTGCTCCTTTTCTCTGAATTGTATTAACGTTAATCGTACAAGGCTTTTGATTTTGAACACAAGATGATAGTTTATGAAGATTGATTTGATTAACATATACCCCAGTTGGTACTTTGCCACTCATTTATTTAACAAAAAAATTATGTGAGACTAATCATCACACCATTATCTGTATTAATCTGCAATTCTGTTTCTTCCAAAAGCAAACAATATGTATCAACTTCTTCACTCTCTCCTCTTTCAATGTATAGGGAAGTATCCACTCGATTAGACTTTATAGTTTCTTTTTGAGCGCTCAGGTCAAACGTATAGATTGTATACAAACTTTTAAATGCTGTCATATCCAAAATAGGTTCTTTATTTCCATTACTTTCACACACCTTTTGGTAAGACTTGTATGCTTCAGCAAAATCATTTTTCCCAATTAATTTCCAATCTATCTCGTGGATAAAATGTTCCATCTAGAGAAAGCGAAGTTGTTTCACCTTAGCATTATCACTCAATGCATTATTCTTATCAGTCGCAGTATCACCATCTGGCTTTTTAAAAATCATCCACAGATATCGTGGCTTTCCTTCCAGAACACCCAAATTCCACGTGTAAGTAGTTTGATTGAGTTTAACGTGTTGACATCTTCTTTTGAGGTATGATACACTGAGTGGTTTTTTTGAGTTAAGTCTTCGATTCAACATCTCTTCTGTTTTAAGATTAGGAGTATATTCACTGATATACCAACTCATCTCCTCAATTACAAATTTATTCTGATCACCAAAAGCATTACCAACACCAAAAAGCAATCTATTTTCATTATCATTCCTTTGTAGTTGAAATCTAATTTTAAGACCATACAGAACTTTATCATAATCACAAAATCCAAATATACCTTTAAGAGGAACTGCCACAGTAAAACTATTTTCTGCTTTTGTATCATCATTATACATTCCTTTCCTTTGAATATATCCAGGGTCTGTGTTTGTTCCCGTTGACATATCAGGAATAAAACCTTCGACAGACCCCTTTCCCATTCTATCACTGAATGTATAGAGTGTAAATTTCATCATTTCAGATACAGCAGAGACATAATCAACCGCTTCAACTTCTTGTGTTCCAATATACAATCGCACACTATCAAACATTTTCCAGAAGAAATCATTTACAAGTGTAGCGTTTGTGTTATTCCCAACCTTAGTGAATTTAAATTTACACAACAAGAAACTTTCGGAGAGATTCAAATAGGTTTGTTGATTATTTATTTCAAAACTTTTTGTACCATTTGTATTCCAGTCTGTTCCAGTTATTGCATTTACCTTGAAGTAATCTTCTTTTTAGTGGAGTTTGAGATAATAATAGTATCATCCAAATCATAGATACTATCAATTGCTTCCATACTTGTATTTATTTAGGAAAAAGATGTTAAAACTTTTGAAACCCTGATCCAAGTATTTGAATTATTTTCTGTCGTTCTTGGGGGGACAACTGAGTTTTACCTTTCTTAATTTCTTTTATTGCTTGTAATTTATGAGATTCTTTCTGAGCATCTTTTATACTCTTTACAGCACCTGCTACATTTCCCACAGCAGAAGCAGTTGAACCAATTAGGTCTTTATGTTTAAGAATAGTTGAACCAATACCCATGAGAGTATCAATTATCCCATCTCCTCTAAATTGATGTCCAACACCCCTTTGTCTCTTAGGTTTATAGTATCCTCTACCAAGATACATACCTTCACCCTTGTAGTACGGGGAAAGGAACATCCCATCCCCTGTAATTATTTTATATTTTCCCAACTCGTGCTTCCTCACAATAACCATCGTATTTATTTATTGAAAAACTTCACGTAGGTGAATTCTGATGGATATAACTTCTCCATTAAAAGAAATCACACGATTATCTTGGTCGGTTATCCTAAAATTTACTCTGTGTATGGTTTTCCTGACACAGGTAGATAAACCAAATTTTTAGGCTCCATATTGAATTTATAACCAATTGGGGTTGAGTATGCGCTGAATGAAAATATTGTATTTGTTTTTAATCCATCATTATAAGCACCATCAATCAAATCACAGTGAATTAACACCGAATTTATTCCTGAGGATATTTGAATGACATTATCACTGTAAAACGTCCCATTAGTTTCAATCTTTTTTGAGGAGAAACCTAATAACTCTCTAAATGAATTATCAATTGTGAAATCAACCTTGTAGTTATTTTTAACTTTAATCGTTGATTTTGAAGTATGTTTTTGAATGTTTATAACAATATTTTTTGGTTCATCACCCTGTTCTTTCATAAGGCGAGGAATTTCGGAAGATATTTGAGAAATCTCGTATGCTCGAATTGAGACTGTTATCGTTTTGTATCCACTTCCCGGATTATAACTAAACTTGTCATTTTTCTCGGTTATATTAAATAAGGTATTATAAGTCTCCATGGACAATAAAGATGCCTCATATTCTTTTGTTGTGTCAAGTTGTAGTGGGTATGGGAATGAAGATGTGTGGTCGCTTGTTGTGAAATTAAAACTCAGGATTGTGCTTCTCATCTTATTTAATATGAGATAAAATGTCTTTATATTGAGATTTATTAATTATTTTCATGTTCATCAACTGGTCTAAAATGGCTGATGCTTCATTAAAACAATTGTTATTTCCAGCCTTCTTACTGCCGAACAACAATAACAGTCTATTAACTAATTGCGATGGGTCATTTGGAAGAAAACTAATACCTGAACCAAGGATACTTAAAGCCTGAATAATGTGTTTCTCCTTCTCATTCTTCCTACTTTTACCAGAAAGAATAACCTTATAATTTAGAGTGTTCAGCAAATCAATATATACTCTATCATCATTATTTTCCATATCCAATGGTTTATCAATATACTTTGATTCATCCCTCACAGTTGAACCTTGTCTTCCATCTTTTGTGAGAAGAAACATTAATCTCGGAGTTAGTTTAACAGGGGTTGAGCAGAACTTAAGAACCTTAATTCATCATTAAATATCAATACCTTTTCTTGAACAAGATGAAATATTGCTGGTTGTTCTGTTGGAATGAGTCCTGCTTTGGTTTTTGAATCCGCTGAATATTCATTGTTTTGAACAGCATTCACAATATAATCAGGGGTTGATTAATCTCTTCCAGTTGTTGAAATAAACCTTCATCATCATATTCTAATTCTCCTAAATGCTCTAATTCTTCCTCCGTCATTTGACTGAAATCTTTTAACATTTGAAGCTTTCTAGGAGTATATTCTACTGTGGGAACTGTGGAAACATCTTTCATTTTTTCTTGGGAAGTTTTTAAAAGTGGTTTAAAAAATTTCTCTTGTTTTTTTTTCAAATGCTTCTTCGCCCGTTAGTTTCTGTCTGCGTTTCTTCTTTATGTCTTCCTGTTGTTTTACAACTTTTGAAACCAACTCTTGATGTTCCTTAAATCTTCTTGCTCTTTCTTTTGTATCCATTTATTTATTGTAAAATATCATTTAATGAATTGTAAAGATCAACAGGGAAATTTTCCTTTTCTTCATCATTCAAGTAGATGTGTTCAAATAAATCCTTTTCTTTAAATATTTCATCAAATTCTTTATTAACATTAATGCGAGTTGTAATTTCTTCTTCACTAATCCTTGCATCTCTGCTTTTCATACGTTTGTGTTGAGTTTCTTCATCAACATCAAAACCGAATGATAAAATCTTCACTCCGCTCAGATATTTAATAATTTGTCTCGTTCCTTCTGGATTAGTTTCTAATATCCCAACACCACCAGATTTTAGTTTCTTTAACTCACTCTTACAATGTGAATATTTTGTTGTACCAAGAGAAACCTCCTCAAATATTTGTCCTTCATTCCTCAATCGCATATGTTCCTCCACTGAAATATAGTGATAATCTTCACCTTTTACTTCTCCAGGTCTTATTGCTCTAGTTGTTGTTGATACAATGCGTATCACGGGGTGTTTTTAAGTAAATTTACAATATTCTCATTTGTACTACACAAGAACCTTGATTTATGAAAGTTTTTCCAGAAGCAGATTTACCCACAAGATTTATAATAATAGTTGTCATTTATATATGTAATTGTTTATAAAACAAAAAATATATCCCTTAATATCTCATCTTGTTTCACAACAATATATTTATATTTTTCAGTCGTGTGCTTCATATAATCCTCAAATTTCTTTTTACTACATAATGTAGAACAATTATCTCTCCAAAAATTATTGATATCTATTGAATTTAACTTGAATAAAATAAAAGTATTAGCATTGTTTCTGATGGAGCAGCGAGGAAGTTGAAAGTACGATTGACTAAGATAAATACAATTACAAGAAGAATGTCTCCCTCTTGTGTAGTAGCTGTCCATTACCGTTTGGTTTCTCTCATTAACACAATCATCAAAGATAACGAGGTTCTTTTTGATTTATCCAAATCTTGGGAGACGGTATATCATCCGTATTATCACTAAGAATACAAGTTATAAGATTTGATTTCTTTTTACATCTCTGTGTATCACAAAATAGTTGAATTATATCTTCAATGTTATAATCATTTAGGTTTTTTGACGTTTAAATAAACCTATTATATCTTCTTTTTGAAGACCAGCATTAAAACCTTGTGAGAGTAGTTGATACTCTGGTTGAAAACTCGACTTTGTGAAAATTATTAAATTATCATAATCTAAAAAGTTGGGAGTGAGGAGCATTTTTAAAAGTAAGCAGGTTTTTCCACATCCACTTGAACCAACTATGAGACATCTTAATGAATTTGGGAGATTTTTATGGTTGTTAAATTTTATCTTATTTTCCCAAATAGGTAAAAAATCATTCATTTATATATTTGAAAAACAGGTTATTTAATTTATTATTGGCTTTTTTAGAAACTCTATATTTTATCCTAAGTTCAGGTTTAATTTCAAGATAATCCATTATTTTATTTATACAATATCTTGTGTTGATATTTCCCTGAAAATTACATCCATGAATAATATACAACAACAATCCTTTGAACATTTCTCTTATACGTTCAGTTTCTTCCCTTGTAAGGAAAGGTGTGTTATCATCCTCATACTTTACATTCATTTCTCTAATCAATCTTGTAAAGTAATTCATTTTTGGTGTAAATCTAAAAGAATTATTTTCCTTTTTATATTTTTTATTATCATTAATTAGAAGATAATCACAGAATATACATTGTTTATAGGCTTTTGACTCTGTGTTTAATCCCTGTCTTTCACACGCAGGACAATTCTCAAATTTGTCATATGGAGAATCAGGAAAGTCTAGCATATTTATAAAGTAAAACTTTACTTAAACTGAAATTCATCTATACTTTCAGTTGTATATTACCATCGATATCGATATACTTTTTTCATTATCAGATTCAACGACAACATTTTTTATATTAAAGGTAATTTTAAAATTATCGTTAACTACTATTGAACGAAATGTCATTTCACCTGATATATTAACATCCTTTATTTCATCAAGATTTACATCTTTAGGGTTGTTGAAAAAAATACAAATTTCTCCTTGCATATTACAGATGGTCTTATCTTTTCTTTCTAAAGCTTCATCCATAAGGTTTTTGTTCTTTGATACTTTTTCTTGTTTCATTGCTTTTTCTAGTTTTGAATATATTACTAGAAGGAGAGGAGAAACTTTTGTTAGAGATACTTTAATTGATGTTCTACCAGGTATACTAAAAGCCCTTCCACTGAAGGAAATTGAAGAACTCATATTATTTACCATAATAGTTTTATCCAATAGTTGTTATATTTATCTTTGTTCAATTTTACATCCTTGACATATTTCTCAGTATCTTTAACAGATGAAGAGATTGATTGAAACTTGTCTTTTGTGTCTTGAAACATTGTATTTATTAAGTGAAAAAGTTGGAGGATAAAATGTTTTTAAGCACAGATTCACCTATAAATTAAACGAAATTTTCATCAAGAAAATTTTAGTTTAAGCAAAGTTTTATTCTATAAATATGGTGAATACAACGTACTGCGATGTTTGTAATCACGAATATAAACATTATAGAAAACACCTCCGAACCAACAAACACACATTTAATCTATTTCATCAAATATCTCCTCTTGAGTTGGAAAGAAAACATTGTGATATCTGTTCAAAGGATGTTTTGAAGAGTAGTTATAATCAACATCTTCAATCACAAAAACACAAGAAAAATGAGTTTAAAGTAAAGGGAGACTATTATATTAAAAACACTGATGAGGCATTTAAAGGGCATATAAAAATAAGGATTTTTCAATTTGGAGAACCCGGTCCATCATCAATAGCTGAATCAATTGAAATAGTGAAACCCGATGTTGAAAAATTTATTAAAAAGACATTAAAAGAAATAAAAACTTTAAAGTTTTATATGGGAGTGAAAATGAATATGAAAAGACAAGATGAAGAACAAACTCCTTATATGAGAACAGATCTTCATTTTATAACATCATTTCAAGATTTTTTGAATAGTGGGGTTTATGAAGAACTATCAAGACAAGAGGAGGATGTTGATAATACAGTGGTAGGAAGTGGATTCAATATTAAAAAAATCATCTTTTTAGATATACACATTCTAAAATCAAACCCTCTTAAAGCTTCTTCTTATATTGAATTACCAAAAGAAATAAAACTAAAGAAGGCAGTTGTTAATATTAAGAACAATGATAATAAATGTTTTCTCTGGTCTGTTCTTGCTCACTTACATCCACCAAAATGTAATTCAGAAAGAGTAAAACAATATATGAAATATGAGAATACCTTGGACATTAAAGATTTTAAATTCCCAATGCCATTAACAGATATTCCTAAATTTGAGAAAAAGAATAATCTTTCTATTAATGTATATGGATTAACGGATACAAACAAAGTTCAAATATTAAAAATTTCAAACAACTATAAAAATGAAGAAACACACATTGACCTTTTATATTTTAGTGTTGGAAAGAATTCACATTACACATACATCAATAATTTATCAAGATTAATCTCTTCTCAGGTATTCAGAACAGCAAACAAAATATATCCTTGTAAGCGATGTCTTAATTCATTTCATACAAAAGAACGATTAGAACAACATTCAAAATATTGTAGTAATCATAAATCAGCTGTAATTACAATGCCTAAACCTGGTGAAAAGATTTATTTTGAAGATTATAATAAATCTATCATGCACCCATTTGTGATATACGCTGATTTTGAATGTATCCTTAAAAAGATAAATACTGCTTCTCCTAATCCAAAAGAACCATATACAAATAAATATCAAAAACATATTCCTTGTGGTTTTTGTTATTATATCAAATCATCTGTTGGAGAAAAGTATAACAAACTTGAACATTATCGTGGAAAAAATGCTTCACAAGAGTTTGTAAAACGATTAGAAAAGGATTGTATAAGACTCACTAAATTAATGAAAGAAACAAATGAACCGATGAAATTAACCAAAGAAGAAAAATTAGAATTTAGAATGAACAATATCTGTCATATTTGTGAGGGGAAATTAAGGAGTTTAAAGTTAGAGACCATTGTCATCTTACTGGTAAATATAGAGGTCCCGCTCATTCCTGTTGTAATCTTAATTATAAATTACCTTCTTTTATTCCAGTCTTTCTTCACAACAGCGCCAACTATGATACACATCTATTTATAAATGAACTTTCAAAAACACCAGGGAATATTTCTGCTATAACAAACACAAGTCAAAAGTATATTTCATTTTCAAAAATGATATTCACAAAACCTATAACTCGTATTAGGTTTTTAGATTCTTACAAGTTTATGGGAACACCACTAGCCTACCTCGCATCAAATCTAAGCTCCACGGACTCTTTTCCAAATCTTAATTCATTCTTTCCAAAAGAGGAAATTCTCACTAAAGAGGAAATTCAGATTAAAGATGAAATTCTGATTAAAGAAGGAATTCTTACGAGAGGAAATTCAAACAAGGAATGAAATTCAAAGTAAAGAGAAAATTCTTACAAGTAAGGAATTTATCCTTATGATTATATGGATTCATTTATGAGATTTAAAGAAACACAACTTCCTTCAAAGAAAGTTTCTATAATAACCTTTATGAAGAAGAGATAAGTGATAAGGAATATAAACACGCACAAGAAATATGGAAAATATTTAAGATAAAGAACCTTGGAGAATATCACGATTTATATCTAAAAACAGATGTTTTATTGTTAGCTGATGTGTTTGAAGCTTTTAGATCACTCTGTCATAATAAAAATTGTTATGGGTTAGATCCTGCCCACTATTTCACAGCTCCTGGTTTAGCTTGGAGTGCAATGTTGAAAATGACAAAACAAGATATAGATTTAATCAGTGATGTGGATATGCTTTTGATGATTGAGAAGTCCAAGAGAGGTGGAATATCACAAGTATGTTCAAAAAGATATGCTAAAGCAAATAATAAATATCTCCCAAATTATGATAGTGAAAAAGATAGTAATTATTTGATGTATTTTGATGCTAATAATTTGTATGGATGGGCAATGTCTCAATCTCTACCTTATGGTAAATTAGAGTGGGTGGAAGAAAAGAATTATGAAAAGGCTTTGATGAATATTGTTATTTCTTCTCAAGAGGAATTGAATGACGAAGAAGAAGGTTATTATTTTGAAGTTGATTTGAGGTACCCGAGTGATCTTCATAATAAGCATAAAGATCTTCCTTTTGCATGTGAGAAAGAAACTCCAAAGAAAGAATGGTTAAGTGATTATCATAAAAGTTTTAATATTAAAGGTAAATCAACAGAAAAGTTATTAACAACATTCTATGATAAAGAGGGATATGTTTTGCATCAGAGAAGCTTAAAACAGTTTTTGAGAGAAGGATTGAGAGTAGCTAAAATTCATAGAGTTTTAAAATTTAAACAAAGTCCTTGGGTGAAAAAGTATATTCAATTCAATACAGATATGAGAGCAAATACAAAAGTAAAATTTGAAGGGGACTTTTATAAATTAATGAATAATGCTGTATTTGGAAAGACTATGGAAAATGTTAGAAACAGGCAAAACATTAGATTCGCAACATCTTGGAAAGAAGCTTCGAGATTGATAAATAAACCAAGTTTTGAGAGAGAAGAGGTTTTTTCAGAGAACTTTTCTGCAATTCATATGAAAAAGGAAAGTATTGTAATGGATAAACCAATTTATATTGGAACAGCAGTTCTTGATTTATCAAAGATATTGATGTATGATTATTTGTATAATGACTTAAAGAAAGAGTATGGTGAAAATGTTTCATTGTTGTATATGGATACTGATAGTTTTATCCTAGATATAAAAACTGATGATGTTTATGAAGATATGAAGAAAAATATTGGAGTATATGATACAAGTAATTTCAGCAAGAAGAGTGAGTTATTTTCCAAAAAGAATGAAAAGGTTATTGGTAAGTTTAAGGATGAGTTGGGTGGAAAAGTAATGAGTGAGTTTATTGGATTGAGAGCAAAGGCATATGCTTATAAGTATGGTGAACAGATTGATAAGAGGTTAAAGGGAATAAAGAAATATGTAATAAAGAAATCAATAACTTTTAGAAATTATTATAATTGTTTGATGAATAAGAAAGAAGAATATAGGAAAATGAATACAATAAGAAGTTATAAACATAACATATATAGTGAAGAAGTAAATAAAAAGGCATTAGGAGCCTTTGATGATAAGAGATTTATTTTAGATAATGGAATAGATTGTGTTCCATATGGATATTGTATGATAGAGTGTATAAAATAGATTATGTTTTAACGATGGGAAGATGGGTTAGGGTTTTTAAGGGCTACCTTGTGGTTTTTCACAATATATAAATGGTTAAACCAAGTATTAATCAAACTAAAGAGTGGAGAAAATCTCAGTCTTGGTATATAAATGGAAAACATAATGAATGTGAAAAATATCAAATAAGTCTTATTGAAAAAATAACTAAAACAAAGGTAAATAAAACAAATAAGCGAATTAATTTAAAAACTAGTAAGTTAGAGGATGTAAAGAAAAAAATGAATATCCTTGAATGGACTGAAAACTTTGATGGTTATCAATTGAACAATGAAAAAACAATTTACTATAATCTCAAAATGATATGTGGCTCAGGAGGTGGTCAAACAAGAGCATTAAGAGAAGTTTATCATTTCGTAATGGCACAAATGGGGTATCTTAAAAAATATAAAGATTCAAATGTTTTGTTTGTCAATATTTTAGATGGGGATTATTGTGCAAAGAAAATTAAACTATTGAAGGAATTTGAGAATGAACAAATCTTTATAGGTTCAATGAGTGAGCTGTTCAACCCCCAGGTGTTCAATTCAATGAGGTTCAACCTCCAAGTTAAAAGGGAAGACAAATAAATATACCTTGGGATAAAACGGGGATTTATTTTTAGGTAAGTAAATATGAAGCGATGAACATTGCACATTCATTTACTTGGGGGAAAGAAAGCCAGAATCAGTATTCTTACCCTACTTATATATATATATATATATATATATATATATATATATATATATATATATATATATATATATATATATATATATATATATATATATATATATATATACACATATATATATATATATATATATATATATATATATATATATACATATATATATATATATATATATATATATATATATATATATATATATATATATATATATATATATATATATATATATATATATATATATATATACATATATATATATATATATATATATATATATATATATATATATATATATATATATATATATATATACATATATATATATATATATATATATATATATATATATATATATATATATATATATATATATATATACATATATATATATATATATATATATATATATATATATATATATATATATATATATATATATATACATATATATATATATATATATATATATATATATATATATATATATATATATATATATATATATATATATATATATATATATATATATATATATATATATATATATATATATATATGTAGAATTAAGAATACTGATTCTGGCTCACTTTTCCCCATGTAAATGAATGGGGGATTTTCAGCGATTCATATTTTTTTCCTAAAAATAAATCCTTTTTATCCCAAGGTATATTTATTTGTCTCCCCTTTTAACTTGGAGGTTGAACCTCATTGAATTGAACACCTGGGGTTGAACAGCTCACTCATTGAACCTATAAAGATTTGTTCATTCTCAAATTCCTTCAATAGTTTAATTTTCTTTGCACAATAATCCCCATCTAAAATATTGACAAACAAAACATTTGAATCTTTATATTTTTGAAGATACCCCATTTGTGCCATTCTGAAATGATAAACTTCTCTTAATGCTCTCATCTGACCACCTCCTGAGCCACATATCATTTTGAGATTATAGTAAATTGTTTTTCATTGTTCAATTGATAACCATCAAAGTTTTCAGTCCATTCAAGGATATTCATTTTTTTCTTTACATCCTCTAACTTACTAGTTTTTAAATTAATTAAACTTATTTGTTTTATTTACCTTTGTTTTAGTTATTTTTTCAATAAGACTTATTTGATATTTTTCACATTCATTATGTTTTCCATTTATATACCAAGACTGAGATTTTCTCCACTCTTTAGTTTGATTAATACTTGGTTTAACCATTTATATATTGTGAAAAAACGCAGCGGTAGCCCTTAAAAACCCTAACCCATCTTCCCATCGTTAAAACATAATCTATTTTATACACTCTATCATACAATATCCATATGGAACACAATCTATTCCATTATCTAAAATAAATCTCTTATCATCAAAGGCTCCTAATGCCTTTTTATTTACTTCTTCACTATATATGTTATGTTTATAACTTCTTATTGTATTCATTTTCCTATATTCTTCTTTCTTATTCATCAAACAATTATAATAATTTCTAAAAGTTATTGATTTCTTTATTACATATTTCTTTATTCCCTTTAACCTCTTATCAATCTGTTCACCATACTTATAAGCATATGCCTTTGCTCTCAATCCAATAAACTCACTCATTACTTTTCCACCCAACTCATCCTTAAACTTACCAATAACCTTTTCATTCTTTTTGGAAAATAACTCACTCTTCTTGCTGAAATTACTTGTATCATATACTCCAATATTTTTCTTCATATCTTCATAAACATCATCAGTTTTTATATCTAGGATAAAACTATCAGTATCCATATACAACAATGAAACATTTTCACCATACTCTTTCTTTAAGTCATTATACAAATAATCATACATCAATATCTTTGATAAATCAAGAACTGCTGTTCCAATATAAATTGGTTTATCCATTACAATACTTTCCTTTTTCATATGAATTGCAGAAAAGTTCTCTGAAAAAACCTCTTCTCTCTCAAAACTTGGTTTATTTATCAATCTCGAAGCTTCTTTCCAAGATGTTGCGAATCTAATGTTTTGCCTGTTTCTAACATTTTCCATAGTCTTTCCAAATACAGCATTATTCATTAATTTATAAAAGTCCCCTTCAAATTTTACTTTTGTATTTGCTCTCATATCTGTATTGAATTGAATATACTTTTTCACCCAAGGACTTTGTTTAAATTTTAAAACTCTATGAATTTTAGCTACTCTCAATCCTTCTCTCAAAAACTGTTTTAAGCTTCTCTGATGTAAAACATATCCCTCTTTATCATAGAATGTTGTTAATAACTTTTCTGTTGATTTGCCTTTAATATTAAAACTTTTATGATAATCACTGAACCATTCTTTCTTTGGGGTTTCTTTCTCACATGCAAAAGGAAGGTCTTTATGCTTATTATGAAGAACACTCAGGTACCTCAAATCAACTTCAAAATAATAACCTTCTTCTTCGTCATTCAATTCCTCTTGAGAAGAAATAACAATATTCATCAAAGCCTTTTCATAATCCTTTTCTTCCACCCACTCTAATTTACCATAAGGTAGAGATTGAGACATTGCCCATCCATACAAATTATTAGCATCAAAATACATCAAATAATTACTATCTTTTTCACTATCATAATTTGGGAGATATTTATTATTTGCTTTCGCATATCTTTTTGAACATACTTGTGATATTCCACCTCTCTTGGACTTCTCAATCATCAAAAGCATATCAACATCACTGATTAAATCTATATCTTGTTTTGTCATTTTCAACATTGCACTCCAAGCTAAACCAGGAGCTGTGAAATAGTGGGCAGGGTCTAATCCATAACAATTTTTATTATGACAGAGTGTTCTAAAAGCCTCAAACACATCAGCTAACAATAAAACATCTGTTTTTAGATATAAATCATGATATTCTCCAAGGTTCTTTATCTTAAATATTTTCCATATTTCTTGTGCGTGTTTATATTCCTTATCACTTATCTCTTCTTCATAAAGGTTATTATAGAAACTTTCTTTTGAAGGAAGTTGTGTTTCTTTAAATCTCATAAATGAATCCATATAATCATAAGGATAAATTCCCTTACTTGTAAGAATTTTCTCTTTACTTTGAATTTCATTCCTTGTTTGAATTTCCTCTCTCGTAAGAATTCCTTCTTTAATCAGAATTTCATCTTTAATCTGAATTTCCTCTTTAGTTCGAATTTTCTTTATAATTAGAATTTCATCTTCAGTTAGAATTTCTTCATTAATTAGAGTTTCCTCTTTACTTTGAATTCTCTCTTTAATCTGAATTTCCTCTTTAGTGAGAATTTCCTCTTTTGGAAAGAATGAATTAAGATTTGGAAAAGAGTCCGTGGAGCTTAGATTTGATGCGAGGTAGGCTAGTGGTGTTCCCATAAACTTGTAAGAATCTAGAAACCTAATACGAGTTAAAGGTTTTGTGAATATCATTTTTGAAAATGAAATATACTTTTGACTTGTGTTTGTTATAGCAGAAATATTCCCTGGTGTTTTTGAAAGTTCATTTATAAATAGATGTGTATCATAGTTGGCGCTGTTGTGAAGAAAGACTGGAATAAAAGAAGGTAATTTATAATTAAGATTACAACAGGAATGAGCGGGACCTCTATATTTACCAGTAAGATGACAATGGTCTCTAACTTTAGACTCCTTAATTTCCCCCTCACAAATATGACAGATATTGTTCATTCTAAATTCTAATTTTTCTTCTTTGGTTAATTTCATCGGTTCATTTGTTTCTTTCATTAATTTAGTGAGTCTTATACAATCCTTTTCTAATCGTTTTACAAACTCTTGTGAAGCATTTTTCCACGATAATGTTCAAGTTTGTTATACTTTTCTCCAACAGATGATTTGATATAATAACAGAAACCACAAGGAATATGTTTTTGATATTTATTTGTATATGGTTCTTTTGGATTAGGAGAAGCAGTATTTATCTTTTTAAGGATACATTCAAAATCAGCGTATATCACAAATGGGTGCATGATAGATTTATTATAATCTTCAAAATAAATCTTTTCACCAGGTTTAGGCATTGTAATTACAGCTGATTTATGATTACTACAATATTTTGAATGTTGTTCTAATCGTTCTTTTGTATGAAATGAATTAAGACATCGCTTACAAGGATATATTTTGTTTGCTGTTCTGAATACCTGAGAAGAGATTAATCTTGATAAATTATTGATGTATGTGTAATGTGAATTCTTTCCAACACTAAAATATAAAAGGTCAATGTGTGTTTCTTCATTTTTATAGTTGTTTGAAATTTTTAATATTTGAACTTTGTTTGTATCCGTTAATCCATATACATTAATAGAAAGATTATTCTTTTTCTCAAATTTAGGAATATCTGTTAGTGGCATTGGGAATTTAAAATCTTTAATGTCCAAGGTATTCTCATATTTCATATATTGTTTTACTCTTTCTGAATTACATTTTGGTGGATGAAAGTGAGCAAGAACAGACCAGAGAAAACATTTATTATCATTGTTCTTAATATTAACAACTGCCTTCTTTCGTTTTATTTCTTTTGGTAATTCAATATAAGAAGAAGCTTTAAGAGGGTTTGATTTTAGAATGTGTATATCTAAAAGATGATTTTTTAATATTGAATCCACTTCCTACCACTGTATTATCAACATCCTCCTCTTGTCTTGATAGTTCTTCATAAACCCCACTATTCAAAAAATCTTGAAATGATGTTATAAAATGAAGACCTGTTCTCATATAAGGAGTATGTTCTTCATCTTGTCTTTTCATATTCATTTTCACTCCCATATAAAACTTTAAAGTTTTCATTTCTTTTAATGTCTTTTTAATAAATTTTTCAACATCGGGTTTCACTATTTCAATTGATTCAGCTATTGATGATGGACCGGGTTCTCCAAATTGAAAAATCCTTATTTTTATATGCCCTTTAAATGCCCCATCAGTGTTTTTAATATAATAGTCTCCCTTTACTTTAAACTCATTTTTCTTGTGTTTTTGTGATTGAAGATGTTGATTATAACTACTCTTCAAAACATCCTTTGAACAGATATCACAATGTTTTCTTTCCAACTCAAGAGGAGATATTTGATGAAATAGATTAAATGTGTGTTTGTTGGTTCGGAGGTGTTTTCTATAATGTTTATATTCGTGATTACAAACATCGCAGTACGTTGTATTCACCATATTTATAGAATAAAACTTTGCTTAAACTAAAATTTTCTTGATGAAAATTTCGTTTAATTTATAGGTGAATCTGTGCTTAAAAACATTTTATCCTCCAACTTTTTCACTTAATAAATACAATGTTTCAAGACACAAAAGACAAGTTTCAATCAATCTCTTCATCTGTTAAAGATACTGAGAAATATGTCAAGGATGTAAAATTGAACAAAGATAAATATAACAACTATTGGATAAAAACTATTATGGTAAATAATATGAGTTCTTCAATTTCCTTCAGTGGAAGGGCTTTTAGTATACCTGGTAGAACATCAATTAAAGTATCTCTAACAAAAGTTTCTCCTCTCCTTCTAGTAATATATTCAAAACTAGAAAAAGCAATGAAACAAGAAAAAGTATCAAAGAACAAAAACCTTATGGATGAAGCTTTAGAAAGAAAAGATAAGACCATCTGTAATATGCAAGGAGAAATTTGTATTTTTTCAACAACCCTAAAGATGTAAATCCTGATGAAATAAAGGATGTTAATATATCAGGTGAAATGACATTTCGTTCAATAGTAGTTAACGATAATTTTAAAATTACCTTTAATATAAAAAATGTTGTCGTTGAATCTCATAATGAAAAAAAGTATATCGATATCGATGGTAATATACAACTGAAAGTATAGATGAATTTCAGTTTAAGTAAAGTTTTACTTTATAAATATGCTAGACTTTCCTGATTCTCCATATGACAAATTTGAGAATTGTCCTGCGTGTGAAAGACGGGGATTAAACACAGAGTCAAAAGCCTATAAACAATGTATATTCTGTGATTATCTTCTAATTAATGATAATAAAAAATATAAAAAGGAAAATAATTCTTTTAGATTTACACCAAAAATGAATTACTTTACAAGATTGATTAGAGAAATGAATGTAAAGTATGAGGATGATAACACACCTTTCCTTACAAGGGAAGAAACTGAACGTATAAGAGAAATGTTCAAAGGATTGTTGTTGTATATTATTCATGGATGTAATTTTCAGGGAAATATCAACACAAGATATTGTATAAATAAAATAATGGATTATCTTGAAATTAAACCTGAACTTAGGATAAAATATAGAGTTTCTAAAAAAGCCAATAATAAATTAAATAACCTGTTTTTCAAATATATAAATGAATGATTTTTTACCTATTTGGGAAAATAAGATAAAATTTAACAACCATAAAAATCTCCCAAATTCATTAAGATGTCTCATAGTTGGTTCAAGTGGATGTGGAAAAACCTGCTTACTTTTAAAAATGCTCCTCACTCCCAACTTTTTAGATTATGATAATTTAATAATTTTCACAAAGTCGAGTTTTCAACCAGAGTATCAACTACTCTCACAAGGTTTTAATGCTGGTCTTCAAAAGAAGATATAATCGGTTTATTTAAACGTCAAAAAACCTAAATGATTATAACATTGAAGATATAATTCAACTATTTTGTGATACACAGAGATGTAAAAAGAAATCAAATCTTATAACTTGTATTCTTAGTGATAATACGGATGATATACCGTCTCCCCAAGATTTGGATAAATCAAAGAACCTCGTTATCTTTGATGATTGTGTTAATGAGAGAAACCAAACGGTAATGGACAGCTACTACACAAGAGGGAGACATTCTTCTTGTAATTGTATTTATCTTAGTCAATCGTACTTTCAACTTCCTCGTCGTTCCATCAGAAACAATGCTAATACTTTTATTTTATTCAAGTTAAATTCAATAGATATCAATAATTTTTGGAGAGATAATTGTTCTACATTATGTAGTAAAAAGAAATTTGAGGATTACATGAAGCACACGACTGAAAAATATAAATATATTGTTGTGAAACAAGATGAGATATTAAGGGATATATTTTTTGTTTTATAAACAATTACATATATAAATGACAACTATTATTATAAATCTTGTGGGTAAATCTGCTTCTGGAAAAAACTTTCATAAATCAAGGTTCTTGTGTAGTACAAATGAGAATATTGTAAATTTACTTAAAAAACACCCCGTGATACGCATTGTATCAACAACAACTAGAGCAATAAGACCTGGAGAAGTAAAAGGTGAAGATTATCACTATATTTCAGTGGAGGAACATATGCGATTGAGGAATGAAGGACAAATATTTGAGGAGGTTTCTCTTGGTACAACAAAATATTCACATTGTAAGAGTGAGTTAAAGAAACTAAAATCTGGTGGTGTTGGGATATTAGAAACTAATCCAGAAGGAAAGAGACAAATTATTAAATATCTGAGCGGAGTGAAGATTTTATCATTCGGTTTTGATGTTGATGAAGAAACTCAACGCAAACGTATGAAAAGCAGAGATGCAAGGATTAGTGAAGAAGAAATTACAACTCGCATTAATGTTAATAAAGAATTTGATGAAATATTTAAAGAAAAGGATTTATTTGAACACATCTACTTGAATGATGAAGAAAAGGAAAATTTCCCTGTTGATCTTTACAATTCATTAAATGATATTTTACAATAAATAAATGGATACAAAAGAAAGAGCAAGAAGATTTAAGGAACATCAAGAGTTGGTTTCAAAAGTTGTAAAACAACAGGAAGACATAAAGAAGAAACGCAGACAGAAACTAACGGGCGAAGAAGCATTTGAAAAAAAACAAGAGAAATTTTTTAAACCACTTTTAAAAACTTCCCAAGAAAAAATGAAAGATGTTTCCACAGTTCCCACAGTAGAATATACTCCTAGAAAGCTTCAAATGTTAAAAGATTTCAGTCAAATGACGGAGGAAGAATTAGAGCATTTAGGAGAATTAGAATATGATGATGAAGGTTTATTTCAACAACTGGAAGAGATTAATCAACCCCCTGATTATATTGTGAATGCTATTCAAAACAATGAATATTCAGCGGATTCAAAAACCAAAGCAGGACTCATTCCAACAGAACAACCAGCAATATTTCATCTTGTTCAAGAAAAGGTATTGATATTTAATGATGAATTAAGGTTCTTAAGTTCTGCTCACCCCCTGTTAAACTAACTCCGAGATTAATGTTTCTTCTCACAAAAGATGGAAGACAAGGTTCAACTGTGAGGGATGAATCAAAGTATATTGATAAACCATTGGATATGGAAAATAATGATGATAGAGTATATATTGATTTGCTGAACACTCTAAATTATAAGGTTATTCTTTCTGGTAAAAGTAGGAAGAATGAGAAGGAGAAACACATTATTCAGGCTTTAAGTATCCTTGGTTCAGGTATTAGTTTTCTTCCAAATGACCCATCGCAATTAGTTAATAGACTGTTATTGTTGTTAGGCAGTAAGAAGGCTGGAAATAACAATTGTTTTAATGAAGCATCAGCCATTTTAGACCAGTTGATGAACATGAAAATAATTAATAAATCTCAATATAAAGACATTTTATCTCATATTAAATAAGATGAGAAGCACAATCCTGAGTTTTAATTTCACAACAAGCGACCACACATCTTCATTCCCATACCCACTACAACTTGACACAACAAAAGAATATGAGGCATCTTTATTGTCCATGGAAACTTATAATACCTTATTTAATATAACCGAGAAAAATGACAAGTTTAGTTATAATCCGGGAAGTGGATACAAAGCGATAACAGTCTCACCCGGAGCATACGAGATTTCTCAAATATCTTCCGAAATTGCTCGTCTTATGAAAGAACAGGGTGATGAACCAAAAAATATTGTTATAAACATTCAAAAACATACTTCAAAATCAACGATTAAAGTTAAAAATAACTACAAGGTTGATTTCACAATTGATAATTCATTTAGAGAGTTATTAGGTTTCTCCTCAAAAAGATTGAAACTAATGGGACGTTTTACAGTGATAATGTCATTCAAATATCCTCAGGAATAAATTCGGTGTTAATTCACTGTGATTTGATTGATGGTGCTTATAATGATGGAAAAAAACAAATACAATATTTTCATTCAGCGCATACTCAACCCCAATTGGTTATAAATTCAATATGGAACCTAAAAATTTGGTTTATCTACCTGTGTCAGGAAAAACCATACACAGAGTAAATTTTAGGATAACCGACCAAGATAATCGTGTGATTTCTTTTAATGGAGAAGTTATATCCATCAGAATTCACCTACGTGAAGTTTTTCAATAAATAAATACGATGGTTATTGTGAGGAAACACGAGTTGGGAAAATATAAAATAATTACAGGGGATGGGATGTTCCTTTCCCCGTACTACAAGGTGAAGGTATGTATCTTGGTAGAGGATACTATAAACCTAAGAGACAAAGGGGTGTCGGACATCAATTTAGAGGAGATGGGATAATTGATACTCTCATGGGTATTGGTTCAACTATTCTTAAACATAAAGACCTAATTGGTTCAACTGCTTCTGCTGTGGGAAATGTAGCAGGTGCTGTAAAGAGTATTAAAGATGCTCAGAAGGAATCTCATAAATTACAAGCAATAAAAGAAATTAAGAAAGGTAAAACTCAGTTGTCCCCCAATAACGACAGAAAATAATTCAAATACTTGGAACAGGGTTTCAAAAGTTTTAACATCTTTTTTCCTAAATAAATACAAGTATGGAAGCAATTGATAGTATCTATGATTTGGATGATACTATTATTATCTCAAACTCCACTAAAAAGAAGATTACTTCAAGGTAAATGCAATAACTGGAACAGACTGGAATACAAATGGTACAAAAAGTTTTGAAATAAATAATCAACAAACCTATTTGAATCTCTCCGAAAGTTTCTTGTTGTGTAAATTTAAATTCACTAAGGCTGGGAATAACACAAACGCTACACTTGTAAATGATTTCTTCTGGAAAATGTTTGATAGTGTGCGATTGTATATTGGAACACAAGAAGTTGAAGCGGTTGATTATGTCTCTGCTGTATCTGAAATGATGAAATTTACACTCTATACATTCAGTGATAGAATGGGAAAGGGGTCTGTCGAAGGTTTTATTCCTGATATGTCAACGGGAACAAACACAGACCCTGGATATATTCAAAGGAAAGGAATGTATAATGATGATACAAAAGCAGAAAATAGTTTTACTGTGGCAGTTCCTCTTAAAGGTATATTTGGATTTTGTGATTATGATAAAGTTCTGTATGGTCTTAAAATTAGATTTCAACTACAAAGGAATGATAATGAAAATAGATTGCTTTTTGGTGTTGGTAGTGCTTTTGGTGAACAGAATAAATTTGTAATTGAGGAGATGAGTTGGTATATCAGTGAATATACTCCTAATCTTAAAACAGAAGAGATGTTGAATCGAAGACTTAACTCAAAGAAACCACTCAGTGTATCATACCTCAAAAGAAGATGTCAACACGTTAAACTCAATCAAACTACTTACACGTGGAATTTGGGTGTTCTGGAAGGAAAGCCACGATATCTGTGGATGATTTTTAAAAAGCCAGATGGTGATACTGCGACTGATAAGAATAATGCATTGAGTGATAATGCTAAGGTGAAACAACTTCGCGTTTCTCTAGATGGAACATTTTATCCACGAGATAGATTGGAAATTAATTGGGAAAAAAATGATTTTGCTGAAGCATACAAGTCTTACCAAAAGGTGTGTGAAAGTAATGGAAATAAAGAACCTATTTTGGATATGACAGCATTTAAAAGTTTGTATACAATCTATGCGTTTGACCTGAGCGCTCAAAAGGAAACTATAAAGTCTAATCGAGTGGATACTTCCCTATACATTGAAAGAGGAGAGAGTGAAGAAGTTGATACATATTGTTTGCTTTTGGAAGAAACAGAATTGCAGATTAATACAGTTAATGGTGTGATGATTAGTCTCACATAATTTTTGTTAAATAAATGAGTGGCAAAGTACCAACTGGGGTATATGTTAATCAAATCAATCTTCATAAACTATCATCTTGTGTTCAAAATCAAAAGCCTTGTACGATTAACGTTAATACAATTCAGAGAAAAGGAGCAGTAAGAATTGATGTTTTGCTCACAAGAGAACAGGTTAAAATCTTGAATGACACTGGCTCACTTAAAATTAAAATGACAAAACCAATGTTGAAAAAATATTCAATAAGAGAGACGAGTGGAGGATTTCTCCCATTTCTAATTCCTTTATTTGCTGGTTTAAGTGCGGTTGGAGCATTGACGGGTGGTATTTCAACAGCGGTCAAAACTGCCAACGAAAGGAAGGCTCAACTCCAGGCTCAAAAAGAATTGGAAAGACATAACAAAGAGTTGGAGAAACAAATTAGTGGAAGTGGTGTAATTGTAGATTTTGCTGAAAAACTTGAAGGTCTGCCTGATAAAGCGAGATTGTTAGTTGGAGATATGCTTTCTTCTATAGCACAAGCAGGTGTAAAATTAACGAAAAGAGGTAATGGATTATATCTTTCTAATAAATAAATGAGCATTGATGAGTGGTTGAAAGAATTTGGAAAGAATACAACATCAAATTTACAACTTGCCAAATATTGTAAGAAATTAAAAATTCATAATGTGGTTATTTGTATGAGAGATGAATTAACAAATGTGGCGAAACATACAAAGAATATTATTATGAACTTAGAAGATAATAATGGGAACGGTTCTCATTGGGTTTGTATTTTTAATAATCAAGACAAATATTATTTTGATAGTTTTGGTCTTCCACCACCTGTTGAAGTCATAAAATTCTTACAGAGTGGTGTTTATCAAACATTTCAAGTCCAAGAATTAAATTCCAAGTGTTGTGGTCAATTATGTCTATATGTGTTATTTCAACTCAACAAAAATAAAAAATTTTATGATATTATTTTTAATCTAATATAAATGACTTATGTTGGTAAAGATGGTTCTATCTTTGGTGTATCTCAAGAACTGGATATTGATTTATCAAATTATTATACAAAGGCACAGGCTGAACGACATAAATATAATATAAACAAAAATATTAACATGAAAAATGCTTATAAATTAAAAAATTATCCAAGCCCGACTGACGCGAATGACTTGGTGAGATTAAACGATTTATCACAATATATATACTTAAATAAAATGGCTGTGTATTCCAAAGATACAGAAGTGTTGATATTATCTCCAGGTCATACAGAATTCACAGTTCGAATTAAAATAAATTTTTATAAAGAAGGGCGTATCGTTTGTATGAGAATAGAACAATGGGGGTATGATATGAATGATTTAGGGTATAATTGGTCATTTAAAATTAACCTCGAAGACCTGGAACAATTAAATCAGTCTCGTAAGGAAGAATATTATGCACTTGGTATCGAGAATGAGTTTTGTGGAGCCACGATTAGTAAACAACAAATAAAAGAATTTAATAAGGGTAAATATAATAATGGTTTTGCCCTTGTTTATCTCATGAAAACAGAAAAAACAGGATTATATATAATAAGTAAGGAAATACAAAATGATTTAACTATGGGAAGATGGGGAGGTGTTTCGTGCCATAATATTATTCTAACATATATTTCTAATACATAAATGACAGCAAGAAGGCTTCAAGAAAATTATCATTTCTGTGTCCAAGCATACCTTCAAGAAAAGGGTATTCGGTATTTTAATAAATATGTTCTACAACATAAGAATGAGGTATTTTCAATAAAAGATTGGCATTATGCTGATGTTGATAAACCGACAACTTTAGATTTAATTAGAATGTTAAATAATGAAAAAATTATAAGGTTAAGAAAAGGTAAGGCTCTTTTAGAAATTCAAAAGAAATTTTATTGGTTTCCTGTTGTAAAAAAAATTATTTTGGATACAGGAATAACAAGAAATCCTGATGAATATATGTATAATATTCTATGGGGTGTAAACGATTCAAGGATAGTAAGGGATGAGGAAGGAGTTGAAGAAGAGAGGGAAGAGGAGGAAAAGGAGAAGGAGGAGAGGGAGAAGAAAGAGAAGGAGGAAAAGGAGAAGAGAGAGAAGGAGGAAAGAGAGAATCGAGAGAGGGAGGAAAGAGAGAAGAGAGAGAGGGAGAAGAAAGAGAAGGAGGAAAAGGAGAAGAGAGAGAAGGAGGAAAAGGAGAAGAGAGAGAGAGAGGGAGGAAAGAGAGAGAATGAATAAATATCAAAATATGGAAGCAGTGAGATTCAAAAAAGATTGGTGGTATTACAGAAAATAACTCAACCCACCGAGGAGGAAAACAAAGAATTGACAAGTCTATTTGCAATATTTTCTTCAAGACTATTGACATCGTCAAGCTATTCATTTTAATTCAAGTTTTTTCTTAAATAAATGGAGGAGAGAGTGAAGGCATTTCTAAGGATTCTTTATGTTTTAAAAATTAAGATTCAAATGTGCATGTTGGAAACTAAAAAGGTTTTTGCACTCTGCAGGAATTTTTCTCATAAATAAATGAGTTATTGTCTCAAATGTAAAAAGAAAACTAATACTAAAAATATTTCATATATTAAAAGTAAAAATAACAGGGTTATACAAAAAGGTATATGTTCGGTGTGTGGTTCAAAAAAAAAATCAATTTATCTCCAAACACAAACTCGGAGGAGATATACAAAAGTTTTTATCAGGAAGTAAATTTACAACTACTGGAATACCAGGGGAATTACATCTTCCAGGGTATTCTTTCTGTGGTCCAGGCACAAACTTGGATAAAAGATTAGATGAGGCAGACAATCCTAAATCCTGGAGTGAACCAATCAATAGAGTTGATGAAGTGTGCATGAGACACGATATTGATTATGGGAATACCACAACGTTGGAAGAAAAGCATGAAGCCGATAGAGAAATGTTGTATAATTTGTCTCTGATACAAAATCCAACCTTGAGAGAAAAAGTTGATAGGTTCATCGTGAAGAAGATGATTAGTGCTAAATTGAAACTTGGACTTGGAAATTCAAAAAACTTATAGGCTCTAATGATGCCATTAAGACTGAAGAGCAATTAGCTGATGAATTACATAAACCAATATTCACAAAGTTTCAGAGAAGGAAAGTTTATTCCAAGGAAGTTGATTATATCTGGTCTGCTGATTTGATTGAACTCAATAATGATAAGGGGTACAAGTATGCTTTAACCGTTATTGATTTGAGGAGTAGATATGCATGGGTTGTCCCTTTAAAAAACAAAACAGGTAATACTCTTATGTTAGCTTTTCAACAGATATTTAATAAAAGTAAGAGAAAACCTAAAAAATTGTGGACTGATGAGGGTAGAGAGTTTTATAACAAGACATTTATGAATTTTCTAAAAAATAACAGTATTACATTATACAGTACCTTTAATGAAGGGAAGGCAGTTGTTGTTGAACGTTTTAATCGTACCTTAAAAGAGAGACTATATAAAAAATTCACACAACTCGGTTCACAACAATGGTCATCTTTTATTCAGGATATTGTGGATAAGTATAATGACACGATTCACACGTCAACGAATATGAAGCCATCAGAAACATTTACAAAATTAAAATATGAAAAAGAGATTAATGTCAGAAAACCTAAGTTCAAAGTTGGTGATATCGTAAGAATATATAGGTGGAAATCTCATTTTGAAAAGGGTTTTACTGAACGATGGACGAAAGAACTTTTTAAAATTGTTGATGTAATAGATACAGTTCCTTGGACTTATAAAATATATGATTTGGAAGGGGAAGAGATTTTAGGTTCATTTTATTCACAGGAATTACAAAAGACAAAACTAAGCAGATAATACACCTTTGTGGACACTCGAGGGCCAAGTCCGAGGTGTATAACAGTATATAATGTGTGTCAAGGGGTGGACGTTCTTACATCTGTGAACCCCAAACACAGAATCCTCAACTGAATAGTCAAGGCTTAACTTTTGTTTGTGTATGTGTGTGTGTGCAATGGGAGCAATAGGTTGGCGCTTCACTCCCTCCTACTATACACCGTTGTGGACACTCGAGGGCCAAGTCCGAGGTGTATAACAGTATATAATGTGTGTCAAGGGGTGGACGTTCTTACATCTGTGAACCCCAAACACAGAATCCTCAACTGAATAGTCAAGGCTTAACTTTTGTTTGTTGATGTGTATGTGTGTGTGTGTCCCAACCCTCACATTCAAAATCTCAACCCCAACCCTCACATTCAAAATCTCAACCCCAACTCAATCCTCACCCAACACAGTCTTTTTCAAAATGAGATTTCCACCTATATATATATATATATATATATATATATATATATATATATATATATATATATATATATATATATATATATATATATATATATATATATATATATATATATATTTTACGTTTTTTTTTTTTTTCTCTTCTTCCAATTCTGTCTTTTAAGGCTTTCAGGTTTGATGACATAGAAAGAGGGAGTAAGAACTTTCTTGATAGGTTTAAATCCCAAAGAGTGGTAGCATTTCACGTCTTCAAAATAACCCCAACTTTCCAAGTCTCCAAGGTAGTTATTTAAACCATCAAGGCAGAACTCATTTACTGATTTCTTCAAAGTTTGTGAGTCTCCAAGGTAGTTCCCATATTTAGAACCATCTTGGCAGAACCCTTTTCCTGAGTCTCCAAGGTAGTTATTTAAACCATCAAGGCAGAACTCATTTACTGATTATTTCAAAATTTGTGGGTCCACAAGGTAAAACTTGTATTCTGGCTCATCAACGTATAACTTGTTCAGTGGGTATTGTCTTGATAACTCACAATGAGTACTATTGCTGTAAAACTCTTTTTCAGGATTTTGCTGGTCTCCAAGGTATAACTCTTTGGTTGGGTCATCAAGGACGAACTCGTTCTGTGGGTCTTGGTCGCTCATAAGGTCTTCAACCAAGCCAACAATTTCGCCCCAAGTTGTAGCAAAAGCAGTATTTTCATTTCGTATTTCAGACACAATTTCCTGTGAGAGAAAATAATAATGTATTAATTAAGTTATTTAATTATTAAATGAG
>NW_028222068.1:42500-60000 GCF_056783735.1 Eptatretus burgeri
TCTACCCTCCGTGTGGGTACTTAGGTAGGTCGAATTTGGCGAGCAACCCTATCCCACGCGGGGGGCCGATTGGCACGATCGTGGTGAGGCCGAAAGGCCCACCCGTGACTAGTTCCCAGCATTAGTCCAAGAGGGTCATGACGGGATTGTCCGTCCGGTGGGCGACGTGCCGCGATTCGAGTTACGTGGCCGCTCGCACGCCGGCGGGCGCGAATCCACAACGATATATATATATATATATATATATATATATATATATATATATATATATATATATATATATATATATATATATATATATATATATATATATATATACACACATATATATATATATATATATATATATATATATATATATATATATATATATATACATACATATATATATATATATATATATATATATATATATATATATATATATATATATATATATGTGAATATACTGGTTCTGGCTCACTTTTCCCTATGTAAATGAATGGAGGATTTTCAGCGATTCCCTTTTTTTTTCCCTAAAAATAAACCCCCTTTTTATCCCAAGGTATATTTATTTGTCTCCCCTTTTAACCTAGGGGCTCTCTATTCAAATAACCCATACAACAAGATAAAGATTTGTTAAAGGTGATTCTAAAGAAATATCTGAAACGTCTAAGCCTCGGGACACTCTTTATCAAATAACCGATGCATATTGTTTTGCTCACTCATTGAACCTATAAAGATTTGTTCATTCTCAAATTCCTTCAATAGCTTAATTTTCTTTGCACAATAATCCCCATCTAAAATATTGACAAACAAAACATTTGAATCTTTATATTTTTTAAGATACCCCTTTTGTGCCATTACGAAATGATAAACTTCTCTTAATGCTCTTGTTTGACCACCTCCTGAGCCACAGGTTATTTTTGTTAAGCCCCGCCCACTTTTATTTAAGCCCCGCCCACTTTTGCTAAGCCCCGCCCACTTTCCACAAGGTATTCAATAAGCCACGCCCACTTTCCTCTAAGCCCCGCCCACTTTTCTGTGGATTTGTATACGCCCCGCCTACTTTTCTTTAAGCCCCGCCCACTTTTGCTAAGCCCCGCCTATTTTTCATGAGGTATTTTTTATAAGCCACGCCAACTTTTTCTAAGCCCCGCCCACCTACTCTTACATCATTTCCAGTTCATCTCTGACTCACAAAGAAATCACTAGAAAATTCCAGCATGTTTCAGTTTCTATGGTTTCCATGTTATGAAATAGTTTCCAGCATGTTATGAAATTCCACCAGGGAATTTCCACAGGAAACCACACCCAACAGTCTTTCCCTATAAAAGCCTCATGCCCAGGCTCCATTTTAAACATTTTTTTTGCTGGCAATGGTGTGCTGTGTGCTTGCCTGGAACTCTCAGACTTGTATGGAACTAAACCTTCAAGTTGATGAACTGGATTCAAATATCTTATCCATTGAGGTAAGATTTTATGTTCCTATTTTCAAAGTTTGATTGAAGCATAGACTCATTTACTAATTAAATAACTTAATTAATACATTATTATTTTCTCTCACAGGAAATTGTATCTGAAACACGAAATGAAAATACTGCTTTTGCTACAACTTGGAGCGAAATTGTTGACTTGGTTGAAGACCTTATGAGCGACCAAGACCTTGAGTGGGATGACTTTGGGGTTCCTTGGAACTCTCTGACTTGTATGGAACTAAACCTTCAAGTTGATGAACTGGATTCAAACCTCTTATCCATTGAGGTAAGATTTTTATTTTCCTATTTTTAGTTCCTTTTAAACATCGACTCGTTTAATAATTAAATAACTTAATTAATACATTTTTATTTTCTCTCACAGGAAATTGTATCTGAAATACAAAATGAAAATACTGCTTTTGCTACAACTTGGAGCGAAATTGTTGGCTTGGTTGAAGATCATATGAGCGACCAAGACCCACAGAACGAGTTCGTCCTTGATGATCCAACCAAAGAGTTATACCTTGGAGACCAGCAAAGTCCTGAAAAAGAGTTTTGCAACAATAGTACTCATTGTGAGTTATCAAGACAATACCCCCTGAACAAGTTATACCTTAATGAGCCAGAATACAAGTTTTACCTTGGAGACTCACAATTTTCAGACATTTTGAAAAATGTAGTTTTCCTTGATGATACACAGTTATACTATGTGAGATCTATCACTGAAACCCATAAAAATTGGAAAAATGGAGATTTCCTTGATGATCCACAGTTATAGTATGTGAGATCTATCACCGAAACCCATCAAAATTGGAAAAATGGAGATTTCCTTGATGATCCACAGTTATACTATGTGAGATCTATCACTGAAACCCATAAAAATTGGAAAAATGGAGATTTCCTTGATGATCCACAGTTATACTATGTGAGATCTATCACTGAAACCCACTATATTTCTGGAAATTGTGATTCTACCTTGGAGTCTTGGATAGATGGTTATATTTTTGGAGACTTGAAATGTGGGTTCTGGCTTGATAACTCACAATGTGATACATATCTGGGAAACTCAACAGGAATGTGGTTATACCTTGGAGACTTGGAAAGTTGGGTTTATTTTGAAGACTTGAAATGCTACCACTCTTTGGGATCTAAACCTATCAAGAAAGTTCTTATTCCCTCTTTCTACGTCAACAAACCTGAAAGCTTTAAAAGACAGAATTGGAAGAAGAGAAAAAAACATAAAAAATATACATTGTTCGTTCTGGGAAGAAAGTGCAGGCTTACTCCCCCTTTCTACATCATCAAACCTGAAAGCCTTAAAAGACAGAATTGGAAGAAGAGAAAAAAACATAAAAAAAAATACATTGTTCGTTCTGGGAAGAAAGTGCAGGCTTACTCCCCCTTTCTACATCATCAAACCTGAAAGCCTTAAAAGACAGAATTGGAAGAAGAGAAAAAAAAACGTAAAAAAAAAAAAATATATATATATATATATATATATATATATATATATATATATATATATATATATATATATATATATATATATATCGGTGGAAATCTCATTTTGAAAAAGACATTGTGTTGGGCGAGGATTGAGTTGGGGTTGAGATTTTGAATGTGAGGGTTGGGACACACACACACACACACACACACACACACACACACACACACACACACACACACACACACAGAGACATCAACAAACAAAAGTTAAGCCTTGACTATTCAGTTGAGGATTCTGTGTTTGGGGTTCACAGATCTAAGAACGTCCCCCTTGACACACACACACACACACACACACACACACACACACACACACACACACACACACACACACACACAGACATCAACAAACAAAAGTTAAGCCTTGACTATTCAGTTGAGGATTCTGTGTTTGGGGTTCACAGATCGAAGAACGTCCCCCTTGACACACATTATATACTGTAATACACCTCGGACTTGTCCCTCTAGTGTCCACAAAGGTGTATAGTAGGAGGGAGTGAAGGGACAACCCATTGCTCACATGAGTATTATCTGCTTAGTTTTGTCTTTTGTAATTCCTGTGAATAAAATGAACCTAAAATCTCTTCCCCTTCCAAATCATATATTTTATAAGTCCAAGGAACCGTATCTATTACATCAACAATTTTAAAAAGTTCTTTCGTCCATTGTTCAGTAAAACCCTTTTCAAAATGAGATTTCCACCTATATATTCTTACGATATCACCAACTTTGAACTTAGGTTTTCTGTCATTAATCTCTTTTTCATATTTTAATTTTGTAAATGTTTCTGATGGTTTCATATTTGTTGACGTGTGAATCGTGTCATTATACTTATCCACAATATCCTGAATAAAAGATGACCATTGTTGTGAACTGAGTTGTGTGAATTTTTTATATAGTCTCTTTTAAGGTACGATTAAAACGTTCAACAACAACTGCCTTCCCTTCATTAAAGGCACTGTATAATGTAATACTGTTATTTTTTAGAAAATTCATAAATGTCTTGTTATAAAACTCTCTACCCTCATCAGTCCACAATTTTTTAGGTTTTCTCTTACTTTTATTAAATATCTGTTGAAAAGCTAACATAAGAGTATTACCTGTTTTGTTTTTTAAAGGGACAACCCACGCATATCTACTCCTCAAATCAATAACGGTTAAAGCATACTTGTACCCCTTATCATTATTGAGTTCAATCAAATCAGCAGACCAGATATAATCAACTTCCTTGGAATAAACTTTCCTTCTCTGAAACTTTTTGAATATTGGTTTATGTAATTCATCAGCTAATTGCTCTTCAGTCTTAATGGCATCATTAGATGTCTAATTGGCATCTTAATGGCATTAGTCATAATGGTTTTTTGAATTTCCAAGTCCAAGTTTCAATTTAGCACTGATCATCTTCTTCACAATGAACCGATCAACTTTTTCTCTCAAGGTTGGATTTTGTATCAGAGACAAATTATACAACATTTCTCTATCGGCTTCATGCTTTTCTTCCAACGTTGTGGTATTCCCATAATCAATATCGTGTCTCATGCACACTTCATCAACTCTATTGATGGGCTCACTCCATGATTTAGTATTGTCTGCCTCATCTAATCTTTTATCCAAGTTTGTGCCTGGACCACAGAAAGAATACCCTGGAAGATGTAATTCCCCTGGTATTCCAGTAGTTGTAAATTTACTTCCTGATAAAAACTTTTGTATATCTCCTCCGAGTTTGTGTTTGGAGATAAATTGATTTTTTTTTTGAACCACACACCGAACATATACCTTTTTGTATAACCCTGTTATTTTTACTTTTAATATGTGAAATATTTTTAGTATTAGTTTTCTTTTTACATTTGAGACAATAACTCATTTATTTATGAGAAAAATTCCTGCAGAGTGCAAAAACCTTTTTAGTTTACAACATGCACATTTGAATCTTAATTTTTAAAACATAAAGAATCCTTAGAAATGCCTTCACTCTCTCCTCCATTTATTTAAGAAAAAAAAAAAATGAAAAACTTGAATTAAAATGAATATCTTGCCGATGACAATAGTCTTGTAGAAAATATTGCAAATAGACTTGTCAATTCTTTGTTTTCCTCCTCGGTGGGTTGAGTTATTTTCTGTAATACCCTTAATCTTTTTTGAATCTCACTGGTTTCCATATTTTGATATTTATTCATCCACTCTCTTTCCTCCCTCTCCTCCCTCTCCTCCCTCTCTTTCTTCTCTCTCTTCTCCCTTTCATCCCTCTTTCTCTTCTCTCTTTCCTCCCTCTCTCTCTTCTCTCTTTCCTCCTTCTCTTTCTTCTCCCTCTCCTCCTTCTCTCTCTTCTCCTTTTCCTCCTCTTCCCTCTCTTCTTCAACTCCTTCCTCATCCCTTACTATCCTTGAATCGCTTACACCCCATAGAATATTATACATATATTCATCAGGATTTCTTGTTATTCCTGTATCCAAAATAATTTTTTTTACAACAGGAAACCAATAAAATTTCTTTTGAATTTCTAAAAGAGCCTTACCTTTTCTTAACTTTATAATTTTTTTCATTATTTAACATTCTAATTAAATCTAAAGTTGTCGGTTTATCAACATCAGCATAATGCCAATCTTTTATTGAAAATACCTCATTCTTATGTTGTAGAACATATTTATTAAAATACCGAATACCCTTTTCTTGAAGGTATGCTTGGACACAGAAATGATAATTTTCTTGAAGCCTTCTTGCTGTCATTTATGTATTAGAAATATATGTTAGAATAATATTATGGCACGAAACACCTTCCCATCTTCCCATAGTTAAATCATTTTGTATTTCCTTACTTATTATATATAATCCTGTTTTTTCTGTTTTCATGAGATAAACAAGGGCAAAACCATTATTATATTTACCCTTATTAAATTCTTTTATTTGTTGTTTACTAATCGTGGACCCACAAAACTCATTCTCGATACCAAGTGGATAATATTCTTCCTTACGAGACTGATTTAATTATTCCAGGTCTTCGAGGTTAATTTTAAATGACCAATTATACCCTAAATCATTCATATCATACCCCCATCGTTCTATTCTCATACAAATGATACGCCCTTCTTTATAAAAATTTATTTTAATTCGAACTGTGAATTCTGTATGACCTGGAGATAATATCAACACTTCTGTATCTTTGGAATACACGGCTGTTTTATTTAAGGATATATATATATATATATATATATATATATATATATATATATATATATATTGTGATAAATCGCTTAATCTCACCAAGTCATTCGCGTCAGTTGGGCTTGGATAATTTTTTAATTTAAAAGCATTTTTCATGTTAATATTTTTGGTTATATTATATTTATGTCGTTCAGCCTGTGCCTTTGTGTAATAATTTGATAAATCAATATCCAGTTCTTGAGATACACCAAAGATAGAACCATCTTTACCAACATAAGTCATTTATATTAGATTAAAAATAATATCATAAAATTTTTTATTTTTGTTGAGTTGAAATAACACATATAGACATAATTGACCACAACACTTGGAATTTAATTCTTGGACTTGAAATGTTTGATAAACACCATTCTATAAGAATTTTATGACTTCAACAGGTGGTGGAAGACCAAAACAATCAAAATAATATTTGTCTTGACTATTAAAAATACAAACCCAATGAGAACCGTTCCCATTATTATCTTCTAAGTTCATAATAATATTCTTTGTATGTTTCAGCACATTTGTTAATTCATCTCTCATACAAATAACCACATTATGAATTTTTAATTTCTTACAATATTTGACAAGTTGTAAATTTGATGTTGTATTCTTTCCAAATTCTTTCAACCACTCATCAATGCTCATTTATTTATTAGAAAGATATAATCCATTACCTCTTTTCGTTAATTTTACACCTGCTTGTGCGATAGAAGAAAGCATATCTCCAACTAACAATCTCGCTTTATCAGGCAGACCTTCAAGTTTTTCAGCAAAATCTACAATTACACCACTTCCACTAATTTGTTTCTCCAACTCTTTGTTATGTCTTTCCAATTCTTTTTGAGCCTGGAGTTGAGCCTTCCTTTCGTTGGCAGTTTTCACTGCTGTTGAAATACCACTCGTTAATGCTCCAACCGCACTTAAACCAGCAAATAAAGGAATTAGAAATGGGAGAAATCCTCCACTCGTCTCTTTTATTGAATATTTTTTCAACATTGGTTTTGTCATTTTAATTTTAAGTGAGCCAGTGTCATTCAAGATTTTAACCTGTTCTCTTGTGAGCAAAACATCAATTCTTACTGCTCCTTTTCTCTGAATTGTATTAACGTTAATTCTACAAGGCTTTTGATTTTGAACACAAGATGATAGTTTATGAAGATTGATTTGATTAACATATACCCCAGTTGGTACTTTGCCACTCATTTATTTAACAAAAAATTATGTGAGACTAATCATCACACCATTATCTGTATTAATCTGCAATTCTGTTTCTTCCAAAAGCAAACAATATGTATCAACTTCTTCACTCTCTCCTCTTTCAATGTATAGGGAAGTATCCACTCGATTAGACTTTATAGTTTCCTTTTGAGCGCTCAGGTCAAACGCATAGATTGTATACAAACTTTTAAATGCTGTCATATCCAAAATAGGTTCTTTATTTCCATTACTTTCACACACCTTTTGGTAAGACTTGTATGCTTCAGCAAAATCATTTTTTTCCCAATTAATTTCCAATCTATCTCGTGGATAAAATGTTCCATCTAGAGAAACGCGAAGTTGTTTCACCTTAGCATTATCACTCAATGCATTATTCTTATCAGTCGCAGTATCACAATCTGGCTTTTTAAAAATAATCCACAGATATCGTGGCTTTCCTTCCAGAACACCCAAATTCCACGTGTAAGTAGTTTGGTTGAGTTTAACGTGTTGACATCTTCTTTTGAGGTATGATACACTGAGTGGTTTCTTTGAGTTAAGTCTTCGATTCAACATCTCTTCTGTTTTAAGATTTGGAGTATATTCACTGATATACCAACTCATCTCCTCAATTACAAATTTATTCTGTTCACCAAAAGCACTACCAACACCAAAAAGCAATCGATTTTCATTATCATTCCTTTGTAGTTGAAATCAATTTTAAGACCATACAGAACTTTATCATGATCACAAAATCCAAATATACCTTTAAGAGGAACTGCCACAGTAAAACTATTTTCTTCTTTTGTATCATCATTATACATTCCTTTCCTTTGAGTATATCCAGGGTCTGTGTTTGTTCCCGTTGACATATCAGAAATAAAACCTTCGACAGACCCCTTTCCCATTCTATCACTGAATGTATAGAGTGTAAATTTCATCATTTCAGATACAGCAGAGACATAATCAACCGCTTCAACTTCTTGTGTTCCAATATACAAACGCACACTATCAAACATTTTCCAGAAGAAATCATTTACAAGTGTAGCGTTTGTGTTATTCCCAGCTTTAGTGAATTTAAATTTACACAACAAGAAACTTTCGGAGAGATTCAAATAGGTTTGTTGATTATTTATTTCAAAACTTTTTGTACCATTCGTATTCCAGTCTGTTCCAGTTATTGCATTTACCTTGAAGTAATCTTCTTTTTTAGTGGAGTTTGAGATAATAATAGTATCATCCAAATCATAGATACTATCAATTGTTTCCATACTTGTATTTATTTAGGAAAAAAGATGTTAAAACTTTTGAAACCCTGATCCAAGTATTTGAATTATTTTCTGTCGTTCTTGGGGGGACAACTGAGTTTTGCCTTTCTTAATTTCTTTTATTGCTTGTAATTTATGAGATTTCTTCTAAGCATCTTTTATACTCTTTACAGCACCTGCTACATTTCCCACAGCAGAAGCAGTTGAACCAATTAGATCTTTATGTTTAAGAATAGTTGAACCAATACCCATGAGAGTATCAATTATCCCATCTCCTCTAAATTGATGTCCAACACCCCTTTGTCTCTTAGGTTTATAGTATCCTCTACCAAGATACATACCTTGACCCTTGTAGTATGGAGAAAGGAACATCCCATTCCCTGTAATTATTTTATATTTTCCCAACTCGTGTTTCCTCTCAATAACCATCGTATTTATTTATTGGAAAACTTCACGTCGGTGAATTCTGATGGATATAACTTCTCCATTAAAAGAAATCACACGATTATCTTGGTCGGTTATCCTAAAATTTACTCTGTGTATGGTTTTTCCTGACACAGGTAGATAAACCAAATTTTTGGGTTCCATATTGAATTTATAACCAATTGGGGTTGAGTATGTGCTGAATGAAAATATTGTATTTGTTTTTTTTCCATCATTATAAGCACCATCAATCAAATCACAGTGAATTAACACTGAATTTATTCCTGAGGATATTTGAATGACATTATCACTGTAAAACGTCCCATTAGTTTCAATCTTTTTTGAGGAGAAACCCAATAACTCTCTAAATGAATTATCAATTGTGAAATCAACCTTGTAGTTATTTTTAACTTTAATCGTTGATTTTGAAGTATGTTTTTGAATGTCTATAACAATATTTTTTGGTTCATCACCCTGTTCTTTCATAAGACGAGCAATTTCGGAAGATATTTGAGAAATCTCATATGCTCCGTGTGAGACTGTTATCGTTTTGTATCCACTTCCGGGATTATAACTAAACTTGTCATTTTTATCTGTTATATTAAATAAGGTATTATAAGTTTCCATGGACAATAAAGATGCCTCATATTCTTTCGTTGGGTCAAGTTGTAGTGGGTATGGGAATGAAGATGTGTGGTCGCTTGTGAAATTGAAACTAAGGATTGTGCTTCTCATCTTATTTAATATGAGATAAAATGTCTTTATATTGATATTTATTAATTATTTTCATGTTCATCAACTGGTCTAAAATGGCTGATGCTTCATTAAAACAATTGTTATTTCCAGCCTTCTTACTGCCTAACAACAATAACAGTCTATTAACTAATTGCGATGGGTTATTTGGCAGAAAACTAACACCTGAACCAAGGATACTTAAAGCTTGAATAATGTGTTTCTCCTTCTCATTCTTCCTACTTTTACCAGAAAGAATAACCTTATAATTTAGAGTGTTCAGCAGATCAATAATATACTCTATCATCATTATTTTCCATATCCAATGGTTTATCAATATACTTTGATTCATCCCTCACAGTTGAACCTTGTCTTCCATCTTTTGTGAGAAGAAACATTAATCTCGGAGTTAGTTTAACAGGGGGTTGAGCAGAACCCAAGAACCTTAATTCATCATTAAATATCAATACCTTTTCTTGAACAAGATGAAATATTGCTGATTGTTCTGTTGGAATGAGTCCTGCTTTCGTTTTTGAATCAGCTGAATATTCATTGTTTTGAACAGCATTCACAATATAATCAGGGGGTTGATTAAACTCTTCCAGTTGTTGAAATAATTCTTCATCATGATATTCTAATTCTCCAATATGCTCTAATTCTTCCTCCGTCATTTGACTGAAATCTTTTAACATTTGGAGCTTTCTGGGAGTATATTTTATTGTGGGAACTGTGGAAACTTCTTTCATTTTTTCTTGGGAAGTTTTTAAAAGTGGTTTAAAAAATTTCTCTTGTTTTCTTTCAAATGCTTCTTCGCCCGTTAATTTCTGTTTGCGTTTCTTCTTTATGTCTTCCTGTTGTTTTACAACTTTTGAAACCAACTCTTGATGTTCCTTAAATCTTCTTGCTCTTTCTTTTGCATCCATTTATTTATTGTAAAATATAATTTAATGAATTGTAAAGATCAACAGGGAAATTTTCCTTTTCTTCATCATTCAAGTAGATGTGTTCAAATAAATCCTTTTCTTTAAATATTTCATCAAATTCTTTATTAACATTAATGCGAGTTGTAATTTCTTCTTCACTAATACTTGCATCTCTGCTTTTCATACGTTTGCGTTGAGTTTCTTCATCAACATCAAAAGCGAATGATAAAATCTTCACTCCGCTCAGATATTTAATAATTTGTCTCGTTCCTTCTGGATTAGTTTCTAATATCCCAACACCACCAGATTTTAGTTTCCTTAACTCACTCTTACAATGTGAATATTTTGTTGTACCAAGAGAAACCTCCTCAAATATTTGTCCTTCATTCCTCAATCGCATATATTCCTCCAATGAAATATAGTGATAATCTTCACCTTTTACTTCTCCAGGTCTTATTGCTCTAGTTGTTGTTGATACAAGCGTATCACGGGGTGTTTTTTTAGTAAATTTACAATATTCTCATTTGTACTACACAAGAACCTTGATTTATGAAAGTTTTTTTCCAGAAGCAGATTTACCCACAAGATTTATAATAATAGTTGTCATTTATATATGTAATTGTTTATAAAACAAAAAATATATCCCTTAATATCTCAACTTGTTTCACAACAATATATTTATATTTTTCAGTCGTGTGCTTCATGTAATCCTCAAATTTCTTTTTACTACATAATGTAGAACAATTATCTCTCCAAAAATTATTGATATCTATTGAATTTAACTTGAATAAAATAAAAGTATTAGCATTGTTTCTGATGGAACGACGAGGAAGTTGAAAGTACGATTGACTAAGATAAATACAATTACAAGAAGAATGTCTCCCTCTTGTGTAGTAGCTGTCCATTACCATTTGGTTTCTCTCATTAACACAATCATCAAAGATAACGAGGTTCTTTTTTGATTTATTCAAATCTTGGGGAGACGGTATATCATCCGTATTATCACAAAGAATACAAGTTATAGGATTTGATTTCTTTTTACATCTCTGTGTATCACAAAATAGTTGAATTATATCTTCAATGTTATAATCATTTAGGTTTTTTTGATGTTTAAATAAACCGATTATATCTTCTTTTTGAAGACCAGCATTAAAACCTTGTGAGAGTAGTTGATACTCTGGTTGAAAACTCGACTTTTTGAAAATTATTAAATTGTCATAATCTAAAAAGTTGGGAGTGAGGAGCATTTTTAAAAGTAAGCAGGTTTTTCCACATCCAATTGAACCAACTATGAGACATCTTAATGAATTTGGAAGATTTTTATGGTTGTTAAATTTTATCTTATTTTCCCAAATAGGTAAAAAATCATTCATTTATATATTTGTAAAACAGGTTATTTAATTTATTATTTGCTTTTTTAGAAACTCTATATTTTATCCTAAGTTCAGGTTTAATTTCAAGATAATCCATTATTTTATTTATGCAATATCTTGTGTTGATATTTCCCTGAAAATTACATCCATGAATAATATATAACAACAATCCTTTGAACATTTCTCTTATACGTTCAGTTTCTTCCCTTGTAAGGAAAGCTGTGTTATCACCCTCATACTTTACATTCATTTCTCTAATCAATCTTGTAAAGTAATTCATTTTTGGTGTAAATCTAAAAGAATTATTTTCCTTTTTATATTTTTTATTGTCATTAATTAGAAGATAATCACAGAATATACATTGTTTATAGGCTTTTGACTCTGTGTTTAATCCCCGTCATTCACACGCAGGACAATTCTCAAATTTGTCATATGGAGAATCAGGAAAGTCTAGCATATTTATAAAGTAAAACTTTACTGAAACTGAAATTCATCTGTACTTTAAGTTGAATATTGACTCATATTTAATAATATTACCATCGATATCGATATACTTTTTTTCATTATCAGATTCAACGACAACATTTTTTATATTAAAGGTAATTTTAAAATGATCGTTAATTACTATTGAACGAAATGTTATTTCACCTGATGTATTAACATCCTTTATTTCATCAGGATTTACATCTTTAGGGTTGTTGAAAAAAATACAAATTTGTCCTTGCATATTACAGATGGTCTTATCTTTTCTTTCTAAAGCTTCATCCATAAGGTTTTTGTTTTTTGATACTTTTTCTTGTTTCATTGCTTTTTCTAGTTTTGAATATATTACTAGAAGGAGAGGAGAAACTTTTGTTAGAGATACTTTAATTGATGTTCTACCAGGTATACTAAAAGCCCTTCCACTGAAGGAAATTGAATAACTCATATTATTTACCATAATAGTTTTTATCCAATAGTTGTTATATTTATCTTTGTTCAATTTTACATCCTTGACATATTTCTCAGTATCTTTAACAAATGAAGAGATTGATTGAAACTTGTCTTTTGTGTCTTGAAACATTGTATTTATTAAGTCAAAAAGTTGGAGGATAAAATGGTTTTAAGCACAGATTCACCTGTAAAATAAACGAAATTTTCATCAAGAAAATTTTAGTTTCAGCAAAGATTTATTATATAAATATGGTGAATACAACATACTGCGATGTTTGTAATCACAAATATAAACATTATAGAAAACACCTCCGAACCAACAAACACACATTTAATCTATTTCATAAAATATCTCCTCTTGAGTTGGAAAGAAAACATTGTGATATCTGCTAAAAGGATGTTTTGAAGAGTAGTTATAATAGACATCTTCAATCACAAAAACACAAGAAAATGAGTTTAAAGTAAAGGGAGACTATTTTATTGAAAACCCTGATGGGGCATTTAAAGGGCATATAAAAATAAGGATTTTTCAATTTGGAGAACCCGGTCCATCATCAATCGCTGAATCAATTGAAATAGTGAAACCTGATGTTGAAAAATTTATTGAAAAGACATTAAAAGAAATGAAAACTTTAAAGTTTTATATGGGAGTGAAAATGAATATGAAAAGACAAGATGAAGAACAAACTCCTTATATGAGAACAGATCTTCATTTTATAACATCATTTCAAGATTTTTTGAATAGTGGGGTTTATGAAGAACTATCAAGACAAGAGGAGGATGTTGATAATACAGTGGTAGGAAGTGGATTCAATATTAAAAAAATCATCTTTTTAGATATACACATTCTAAAATCAAACCCTCTTAAAGCTTCTTCTTATATTGAATTACCAAAAGAAATAAAACGAAAGAAGGCAGTTGTTAATATTAAGAATAATGATAATAAATGTTTTCTCTGGTCTGTTCTTGCTAACTTACATCCACCAAAATGTAATTCAGAAAGAGTAAAACAATATATGAAATATGAGAATACCTTGGACATTAAAGATTTTAAAGTCCCAATTCCACTAACAGATATTCCTAAATTTGAGAAAAAGAATAATCTTTCTATTAATGTATATGGATTAACGGATACAAACAAAGTTCAAATATTAAAAATTTCAAACAACTATAAAAATGAAGAAACACACATTGATCTTTTATATTTTACTGTTGGAAAGAATTCACATTACACATACATCAATAATTTATCAAGATTAATCTCTTCTCAGGTATTCAGAACAGCAAACAAAATATATCCTTGTAAGCGATGTCTTAATTCATTTCATACAAAAGAACGATTAGAACAACATTTAAAATATTGTAGTAATCATAAATCAGCTGTAATCACAATGCCTAAACCTGGTGAAAAGATTTCTTTTGAAGATTATTATAAATCTATCATGCACCCATTTGTGATATACGCTGATTTTGAGTGTATCCTTAAAAAGATTAATACTGCTTCTCCTAATCCAAAAGAATCATATACAAATAAATATCAAAAACATATTCCTTGTGGTTTCTGTTATTATATCAAATCATCTGTTGGAGAAAAGTATAACAAACTTGAACATTATCGTGGAAAAAAAGCTTCACAAGAGTTTGTAAAACGATTAGAAAAGGATTGTATAAGACTCACTAAATTAATGAAAGAAACAAATGAACCGATGAAATTAACCAAAGAAAAATTAGAATTTAGAAAGAACAATATCTGTCATATTTGTGAGGGGGAAATTAAGGAGTCTAAAGTTAGGGATCATTGTCATCTTACTGGTAAATATAGAGGTCCCGCTCATTCCTGTTGTAATCTTAATTATAAATTACCTTCTTTTATTCCAGTCTTTCTTCACAACAGCGCCAACTATGATACACATCTATTTATAAATGAACTTTCAAAAACACCAGGGAATATTTCTGCCATAACAAACACAAGTCAAAAGTATATTTCATTTACAAAAATGATATTCACAAAACCTATAACTCGTATTCGGTTTCTTGATTCTTACAAGTTTATGGGAACACCACTAGCCGACCTCACATCAAAACTAAGCTCCACGGACTCTTTTCCAAATCTTAATTCATTCTTTCCATAAGAGGAAATTCTCACTAAAGAGGAAATTCAGATTAAATAGAGAATTCAAAGTAAAGAGGAAATTCTAATTAATGAGGAAATTAATGAAGAAATTCTAACTGAAGATGAAATTCTAATTATAAAGAAAATTCGAACAATGAATGAAATTCTAACTAAAGAGGAAATTCTGATTAAAGATGAAATTCTGATTAAAGAAGGAATTTTCACGAGAGAGGAAATTCAAACAAGGAATGAAATTCAAAGTAAAGAGAAAATTCTTACAAGTAAGGGAATTTATCCTTATGATTATATGGATTCATTTATGAGATTTAAAGAAACACAACTTCCATCAAAAGAAAGTTTCTATAATAACCTTTATGAAGAAGAGATAAGTGATAAGGAATATAAACACGCACAAGAAATATGGAAAATATTTAAGATAAAGAACCTTGGAGAATATCATGATTTATATCTAAAAACATGTTTTATTGTTAGCTGATGTATTTGAAGCTTTTAGATCACTCTGTCATAATAAAAATTGTTATGGATTAGATCCTGCCCACTATTTCACAGCTCCTGGTTTAGCTTGGAGTGCAATGTTGAAAATGACAAAACAAGATATAGATTTAATCAGTGATGTTGATATGCTTTTGATGATTGAGAAGTCCAAGAGAGGTGGAATATCACAAGTATGTTCAAAAAGATATGCTAAAGCAAATAATAAATATCTTCCAAATTATGATAGTGAAAAAGATAGTAATTATTTGATGTATTTTGATGCTAATAATTTGTATGGATGGGCAATGTCTCAATCTCTGCCTTATGGTAAATTAGAGTGGGTGGAAGAAAAGGATTATGAAAAGGCTTTGATGAATATTGTTATTTCTTCTCAAGAGGAATTGAATGACGAAGAAGAAGGTTATTATTTTGAAGTTGATTTGAGGTACCGAAGTGATCTTCATAATAAGCATAAAGATCTTCCTTTTGCATGTGAGAAAGAAACCCCAATGAAAGAATGGTTAAGTGATTATCATAAAAGTTTTAATATTAAAGGTAAATCAACAGAAAAGTTATTAACAACATTCTATGATAAAGAGGGATATGTTTTGCATCAGAGAAGCTTAAAACAGTTCTTGAGAGAAGGATTGAGAGTAGCTAAAATTCATAGAGTTTTAAAATTTAAACAAAGTCCTTGGGTGAAAAAGTATATTCAATTCAATACAGATATGAGAGCAAATACAAAGGTAAAATTTGAATACTTTTATAAATTAATGAATAATGCTGTATTTGGAAAAACTATGGAAAATGTTTGAAACAGGCAAAACATTAGATTCGCAACATCTTGGAAAGAAGCTTCGAGATTGATAAATAAACCAAGTTTTGAGAGAGAAGAGGTTTTTTCAGAGAACTTTTCTGCAATTCATATGAAAAAGGAAAGTATTGTAATGGATAAACCAATTTATATTGGAACAGCAGTTCTTGATTTATCAAAGATATTGATGTATGATTATTTGTATAATGACTTAAAGAAAGAGTATGGTGAAAATGTTTCATTGTTGTATATGGACACTGATAGTTATATCCTAGATATAAAAACTGATGATGTTTATGAAGATATGAAGAAAAATATTGGAGTATATGATACAAGTAATTTCAGCAAGAGGAGTGAGTTATTTTCCAAAAAGAATGAAAAGATTATTGGTAAGTTTAAGGATGAGTTGGGTGGAAGAGTAATGAGTGAGTTTATTGGATTGAGAGCAAAGGCATATGCTTATAAGTATGGTGATCAGATTGATAAGAGGTTAAAGGGAATAAAGAAATATGTAATAAAGAAATCAATAACTTTTAGAAATTATTATAATTGTTTGATGAATAAGAAAGAAGACTATAGGAAAATGAATACAATAAGAAGTTATAAACATAACATATATAGTGAAGATGTAAATAAAAAGGCATTAGGAGCCTTTGATGATAAGAGATTTATTTTAGATAATGGAATAGATTGTGTTCCATATGGATATTGTATGATAGAGTGAATAGAATAGATTGTGTTTTAACGATGGGAAGATGGGTTAGGGTTTTTTAAGGGCTACCGCCGCGTTTTTTTCGCAATATATAAATGATTAAACCAAGTATTAATCAAACTAAAGAGTGGAGAAAATCTCAGTCTTGGTATATAAATGGAAAACATAATGAATGTGAAAAATATCAAATAAGTCTTTTTGAAAAAATAACTAAAACAAAGGTAAATAAAACAAATAAGCGAATCAATTTAAAAACTAGTAAGTTAGAGGATGTAAAGAAAAAAATGAATATCCTTGAATGGACTGAAAACTTTGATGGTTATCAATTGAACAATGAAAAAACAATTTGC
>NW_028222068.1:72500-77500 GCF_056783735.1 Eptatretus burgeri
TTCGACCCGCGTTCTGCATGAGTCCAACACCGGTACCCACAGCGGGGCAAGAACGGTGGCGATGTTACGGTTGTGAGGTGTGCGTGAAGGTCGTGGTGGTTGTGTTGAAGCGGTGGTTGTGGTCCGTGGTTGATGTTGTGGTTGTGATCATGGCGGTTGGTCCAAAATAAAGATAGTAAAGAAAAACGGCTATCCTGAAGAGTCGCAGCTCGTATAAATGACATGTATTCCCACTAGACAACGGGTTTTGGGCCTAACTACACATGCACTTACCGAGATACCTCACCTAAGGGACCTGAATGGTGGTTTGCGAATTTGGTAACCACAACACTAACCCCTTCCCTTTTTACAGACTCGTCCCGAGTCGTCAAATTTTCGTGTGCCATCATGTGTAGTTTTCCCCTAGTACATTTTACCTACGGATCCCTGAGTGCGACATTCATGGTATTCGTGTCCCCAAAATAAATAACCTGAGGGCTGCGTAACTACCTAAACAAACTCACTCACACGGACGACTTAAATAAAATTGCCGGCGCTAAGACAGACATGCCGGGGGCGCACTCATATTTACAGTACATCTTAACCTTAACTTACAAATTTTACACTAAACCATGGCCCAGGATCATTGAACTCTGCAAAAGAAAAGCAGTTAGCAGGGAGCCAGGCTGCCCGCATGCAGTCTCTGGCTCAAACAATGCAGGTGACAGGGAACGTGGCTGGCTGCTCACACGCAGTCCAAGGCCTTCCCTTTTGAACTGAACTCAGTGAACCACAACGGTGCTTGGGCTGCACAAACGCAGTCTCCGTGCCAGCTCAAGTGGCACACGCAATGAGCACAACGAATGGATGCATGAACGGTTTGAACTGAATGCAGTGAACCACAACGGTGCATGGGCTGCACAAACGCAGTCTCCGTGCCAGCTCAAGTGGCACACGCAATGAGCACAACGAATGGATGCATGGACACAAACACGGTGCACGGGCCGCCACTGCAGGCCCGTGTTGTAGCTGCCAACAGGGCAGTTCTTGCAGCTTGCAAACTGTTGCCTTGATCCTGGCGCACAGGGAAATGAACGGGGGGGGGGGGGGCAAAGCAAAAATTGAACGGGGCTGGTGAACGTGGGCAGTGGGCATGGCATGGCAAAGGTGAGCAGGCAAACACAGCCCGCAGAAGAAGGCCGCTGCAGGCAAACACAGCCGGCAGATGAACTGGCCGGCACAGGCCTCGAAGAAAAACAGCCAGCAGATGAACTGGCCGGCACAGGCCTTGCAGCACACAGCTGCCGATGAACTTGGCCGGCCTCCGCCTTGAAGCAAAACACGGCCAGCCGATGAAGTTGGCCAGCCTTTGCCGTTCAATGGAGGTTGGTGGAGGGAGTGCGGTGGTGCTGGCCACTTGGAAGGCGGGCTCGGACCTACCTACCTGTCTCCCTCCCAACCTATCGCCTTTGCCTGTCACTGTACATACCCACTCCCTTAATTTGTCAAACCCCAATTTAGCCCCAACTTATTTTTTTGTTGTTTTTATTTTTACTTCCCCACTATAAATCGTCCCCTAACCCCCTTTATCGTCCTTGTTCGGCTAACCTATCCTGTCACCTAGCCTACTCCCAACCCCTACGTTCCCTTCCCGGAGGCGGGAGCAAGGGAGAGCTAACGTCCTGTGTCGAGGCCCAACGAAGCCTCAGAATGGCCTCCCCAGAGTTCGGCGATCTTAACCCAAAGTGGGTCCAGCGGCCCACAACGACAGCGAGGGATGGATGGTGCGGAGGGTACATCTCCTAATCTACCCTATCCATTTTAACAGTTAAACTACCCCGGGGCTTTCAACAAGCGCCTCTCGCTTAAACTATTGGTTCTAACAACCCAGATTCCCGTCGCCTGTGTTGGTGTCCTTACAATTTCGGGCCTCGCCCCCAATTTTCTCTCCGTGCCCTCACACGGTCTCCTGGCTGGGACACGTGGCTCCCTTTGGCAGGCACGACCCTCTGCCGAATCTCCCGCTATGGCACCCCCGGGCACTACACTGCCTCCGAGCCTACCAGCTCCCTAACACCGGGGAGTGCCCCCATGGCACCTCCCCTGAAACGCACACGTGGCAGGCCGGCCTCCCGGGCCCCTTTCCGAGGGTCACCCGTGCCCACAACACTGCCCACGCGGCTAATGGCGCCCGGGCCCCCGCACCAAGCAGGCGCACCCGTGCCCACTACTCTATCCCGGCCCCCATGGGCCCTTGGCCTACCGCGGCCGACTAGCCTGGTGCCCGGGGTACCCACTCAGCGATACTCACCTTTCGCAGCCACGCTCCCAAGCCCGTCAACAGGGCTCCTGCACCCCTCCAAATGGGTCTCGAGCCTACTTTCCCACCAACAACAAAACGACCTCCATTTTTCAATTTGACTAACCCAGCTAACTCACTTTACTCTGACCCCGGGGTCCCTTGGGCGGGAGTCACTCCTCCCCCCAATCACTCATCGCACCATGCATTCCCCATTCACTCCATACACACAGACCCGCTGGCCTCACTCACTCAACAAGTACTCACCTCACAACTCTCCAACTCTTCAACACACACACCGCTGAACTCTGCCATCCTTCTATCTACATCCCCTAACTAACTCGTGCTCCCACGTCGTCCCTTAAACTACAGCACGTTCCTTTTAACACTACGTAGCTAAGCTACGTCCCCTCTACACATTCACAAGTCTGTCTCTGTCTCCAAATAATCATTTTATTTCCCAACCTAAATCTGGCTACAATCCCTCTAACTAATCCATTCCACGGACTCCATGAGGACTTACCCCTGCCCCATGAAGTCGGTCTAACTAAGCTAACCCTTCCCCCTAACTAGTTTTCCATCCTGTGCCCAGGGTAAGGGGGTCTTTCACCCCTTGCCCAGGAATCCTGTACACCCGAAAGTGAGGCTTGCTTTTTTTTCTTTTCCCATGCGCAGCACCTGCGCGGCAACTCAGAGCTCGCGCACTTTGCACCTGCCCGTGACGTCATGCAGCTGCACGTGTTCCTCGTCCCTCCTTGGACGGGACCATCCGGCAGAGATACCCCTCCTGCCGGATTCCAACCACACGTGCAGCCATGGCGTCACCGTGCGCATAAAAAAAAACACAAGCCACACGTCTCGAGGGTTCCCCACGCGAACACATGTGCTTTGCCCGTTGGAGCTTAACACACACGATCGCGTGGAGAACCCGTCCGGTCCAAATCCATTTACCTGCCTAAACTTTGTCCGTCCGCGGGATCGGCAAATCCACCGCGTGCGTTTCCGGACCGGGACTTCACTCTCGCAAGCGAGCACGTGGTGGTCTCGTGCGTTGCACAGCACGAACCGCGTGCTCACTGCTGGGTGAACCCGGCACGGTCCTCGAAACAACTACAGCCGCTACTCGGCTTTCTCTCCTCTGTCGCCGTCGTCGTCTCCATTCCACCCACGCACACCTGCGTGTTACGACGCACACAGTCCACACCATCACATTCACACCGGGAGACGCGGCTGCGTGCTCCCGCATGCCAACCGACATCTCCCTCTCATACCGCTCTCTCACACACACGGTCTCCCTTGCACACAGCGACCTTGCACACGGCCGTTCACTCACGCGTGCCTCACTACTCACACAAACCATACTACTCACACGTGGTGCTCCATTCACTCGCGCGGGGGCACTCACCCGCGGTGCCTCACCCACACACGCGAGGGCACTCAACCGCTGTGCCTCATCCACACACCGTGCCTCACTCATACACGCGGGGGCACTCACCCGCGGTACCTCACTCATACACACGGCGACACTCACACACGCGGTCTCTTCCATACACGGTGCCTCACTCACACACGCGGGGGCACTCACCCGCGGTGCCTCATCCACACACCGTGCCTCACTCATACACGCGGGGGCACTCACACACGCGGTCTCTTCACCACTCACACGGCACTCCTCATCCACACTCCGGTGCCTCATCCACACACGGCGTGCTGGGAAGCACGCACTCCGGCACCATCGCCACCACACCACTCACACACGGGGTCGCTTCCACACACGGGGACGCACTCACACCTTGCACCACACACACAGGGACAACCACACTGGGGATTCGTGTCCCCACAAGGGTCTCCGGGGCCTCTATACCCCCCAAGCTCTCCGTGCACCCGTCCACAGCACTCGTCCCCTCAACCTCGCAAAGCACGACCGAACTCACCTGGTCGTGACTCGCCTCAAGGGGGCATACTCCCTCCCCTCGTTCCTGGAGGAGGCCATCCCGCTGCTCGCACCGGGTCCCTACACGCTCCGCGAGCTCACCCCCATTATCCTCCACTACCTCCGTGTGTGTGTGCGCGTCACTTACCCCGTCTTCATCGTGTAGTCTTCCCTCTATCGTTCCCATCTCCCGTGTCTCTGCCAACTCTTCACCCTTTACCTCCCTTGTCTCAACTATTATTTCCGTTGTCGTCACCTCGTGTCTCGTCTCACACGTTTTGGTCTCCCCATTTAATTTTTCCCTTTCGGTCATCGTCACGACCCTCGCCCAACACGTTCCACGAATTATTTTTCACCCGCCTCCACCGCGGGCCTGTCAGCCGTTGCACCCCCACCCAGCTCGTTTGCTCCCACACGTGGAGTCGCCATTTTATCTCCCGGTCACGGCCTTCATGCCCGCCTGCAGGCATCGGCCCATGTTCTGCGTCTCACCCGCAGCTCTTTCATTTCTTCCCTCATTTGCTGTGTATTACGCATCCATCGTCGTTTTCACTTCATTCATTTGCTTGTTCATTTCGTTTTCATTTCATTTGTATTTGTATCCATCGTCGTTTCACTTCATTCATTTCTTGTTCATGTCTTTCATTTCGTTTTTCATTTCATTTGTATTTGTATCCATAAATCGTTTTCACTTCATTCATTTGTTTGTTCATTGCCGCCAGCATGGCTGTAGCTGGGCCATGTTGGATGCACTCAGCTGAGCCGTTTCGGCAAGGGTTGGGGAAGGGT
>NW_028222069.1:0-7500 GCF_056783735.1 Eptatretus burgeri
CTGTGTATGTTACAAATACGTTATGCATACGTCCATCACGTTACAGACGGGGAGCTAGCTTAGTTTCATTTACACGATTGAGAATGAAAGGTTTGATCGCCCTATTCTATTCAGAATGCTGGATGGAGAAATACAATCCATTTCTTGTGTGTCGCATTCCTGGCATTTGGAGGGGGTGAACCTACAAACCCCCAAAATATTGACCTTCAATTACACTTCTGAGAACAAGGCTGAAACTCATTTTGTGGATTCTGTTCCGAGCAGTATTGAATAAAATGTAACTCAAGAAAAGAAATTCCCTGGCATTATTACTTAAGAAGGCCCCTGGGTAAGGGCCAAAAAGGGTCTCAATTACACTTTGGAGAACGAAACTGAAATTCACATAATCAGATCACCGATCACCACTGATCACAAATTTATAACTCAAGAAAAAATATTTCCCGCCATTTCTACTTAAGAAGGGTCAGAAGGGTCTCATTTACACTTTGGGGAATGGACCTGAAATTTGGTGAATTGATTGCATCCGCATCATGGATTGACACCATTACATCTCAAGAAAATAAACTCTCTGCTGTTATAGTGTAAAGGCCCCTCGGCATGCTTGGTAGGCATATCGTGAGGGTCAAAAAGGGTCACAAGTACACGTATGAGGAGAAAGTGAAATTCACATAATAGTGAGCCTATATCATGACTGGTCAGAAATAGCTGAAGAAAATATTTCCTGGCTTTCCACATAGCAACCCGCAACATGAGAGAGGACAGGTAGCTAGCTTATCTGTGTGTCCCACTTTTTACTGTATATTATGCTATACTTTATGCTGAAACCAGGCAATATCACAATCTTGATGTGCAGGCATGCAGCATAGCAGTGCAGATGATGCTCACTACTCGGGGTGGATTCAGTGAAAGTGATAGTATGCCTCCAATTTGAAGGAAATTGGAATGTGAGGAGGGAAATCACATTGACATTGACCAAGTATCATGTGAGCTCACTGAGAAGCCGCAGTGATAATGAAAAAGTACGTGATCAGGAACTTGCCAATTTCTATAGCCGCAATTTAATATTTTAAGTAAGCCTCGCCAGGGATGGCACTTTGTTTTTGATTCCATGCCCCCCCCCACCCCGGTCGCAGTGATTTTGATAATTTTGACAAGATGTCCGTAATCATGTAGCCTTTTTCCAATACTCTCCTTATTTTTGCCTTTTCCCAATAGTCGGCCTACCAATAATATACGGGCAAAGGTGATTGAAGAGTCACTTTTTGAAAGCATGATAGCCCTCCACAAGTGAAGACAACTGTGATTGATGGGAACTTCCTTCTTCACTGCCTCCCACCGAATCTGCCTCGAACGTATGGTGGACTTTCAAGGGTTTTGCTACACATGGTCCTTTCAAATCATTCCAAAAGAGTAGACATCGTCTTCGACACACACGAAGAACCCTCAATAAAGGGCAGTGAGCATGACCAACGTGGGGCAGAAGGTTCCGTCTTCGTGATAACTGGACCAGAGCAGGTTCGGCCTAGAAGTGTTGAAAAGGCCCTGAAGTCGTCATCATTTAAACAGCAGTTACCACAATTTCTGTTGAATGAATGGGCAGGACAGTGGCATTCGGCTATTCTGGAAGGCAGAGAGCTCTATGTCGGGGTAAACACAGAATGTGTAAGATTCAAAGAAGTCAATGGGGAGGTAGAAGCGACTCCTATTCCACACTTGGCGTGCAATCACTCAGAAGCAGACACGAGGGTATGCTTGCACACGCTAGATGCCAATTCATCCCTTAGAAATGGTGATATTGTCGTGAGAGCAACAGATACCGACATCCTTGTCATTCTTCTGCATCACTGTCATAAGGTTTCCATGAATGTGTGGATGGATCTTGGTACATCAGGCCGTGGTAACAGGCGTTACGTAAACATCTCAGCCATTGCGACACAGATTGGTTACCTGTTATGCAAGGCCCTTCCAGGATTCCATGCCTATACTGGTTATGACTGCACAGCGGCCTTCATAAGGAAAGGCAAAAAGCGTCCTTTGGCCATCGCTGAAAAAGACGAACAGTACCTTGATGCATTGTATGCCTTAGCTTCAGGGCCGGTGGATGATGCTACCTGCAAGGTTATAGAAGAATTTACTGGGAAAATGTATGGTGCAAAGAAGAAAACTCCTCTCAACAAGCACAGATACTTGATCTTTGAGAAAACCTTCGGACCGAAAAATGGAAAACAACCATTTACCAAGCTGAAAGGACTCGACGCAAGCAGTATTCCACGTAGCGAGAGTGTTGTGAGACAGAAAATCCACAGAAGCAACTTTGTAGCAATGATGTGGCATGCGGCCGGTGACAACCTATTGCCAAAGGAACCTCAACATGGATGGGAACTGCATGATAACTCCTACAGTATTGTGTGGTTTACATGTCCTCAGATGCCAGAAAGTGTTATCCCAGAAAATTTGGAGTCGAATGAAGATGATGAAGAAGATGGGGACATAAATTACCATTGTGACAGTGACACTGATGTTGACGATGACAGCACTGACACTGACAGTGATGTAGACGATGATGACGATGACTGAATTATACTGTAGAGCAATAAGCCAGGTCTGCATGGTACTCCTGTGGTTGCAATTAAAATATAATTTTGGCTGTCACAACAAGAGGGAGACGTTGGGATTGGTGGGCTTGGACACAACAGGAAGTTGCTGAAAATGTTTTCATTTCACACATCTAGGCCTACTTACCGTAGCTTCAGCAATTGATTTAATTCTTATACTTTGTAGGTTTATCTGTAACTGTAATTTCACCTGTCAATTTATAGGGCTGGTGGATAATCCACACTGCATCACAGAGTTCAGTTGTTATTGGTTTGGTAGATTAAGGTTTCACTTTATACTAGTGTAAAACTGTTCGTGTGTTTGTTGTAAAAGTGATGTTGTTCTCAAAACCTGATGATCCCTGGGATGGGAAAACTAACGATATCTCGAAACATAGAAATTTGATAGATAAGGCCTAAATGGACATTTTCAATTGGCATACATGTATATTTTTCGATACATGTTGATCCTCCAGATGAATGATAAACAGGTATAGCATGGTATTGATGATTTCATCTCATTTTGTGTATGATCAGATTGACATTGTCACTTCTCAGATTGTAACCAATCTAATTAGTGTTTATTACATAATAAATTTCATTATTCAAAATTCACATCAACTGTTGTTTTACATTAATTTTGTTCTTTGGTTATGATAAGTGACAATACCGGATTTTCCAGTGTAAATTTCTGGTCCAATCCCAAAATTGAGACCCCGTTTGAGCCTTTATTGACCCTTCTTAAGTAAAAATGCCAGGGAATATCTTTTCTTGAGTTACACACTTCTGATCAGTGGTAATAGGGGATCTGATTGTGTGAAATTCAGTTTTGTTCTCCAAAGTGTAGTTGAGACCCTTTTTGGCCCTTACCAAAGGAGCTTCTTGAGCAATAACGCCAGAGAAAACCATTTCTTGAGTTAAATGGCATCAATCCATGATGCGGATACAGTCAATTCACCAAATTTCAGGTCCATTCCCCGAAGTGTAAATGACACCCTTCTGACCCTTCTTAAGCAGAAACGGCGGGAAATATTTTTTCTTGAGTTATAAATTTGTGATCAGTGGTGATCGGTGATCTGATTATGTGAATTTCAGTTTCATTCTCCAAAGTGTAATTGAGACCCTTTTTGGCCCTCACCCAGGGGCCTTCTTAAGTAATATTGCCAGGGAATTTCTTTTCTTGAGTTACATTTTATTCAATACTGCTCGGAACAGAATCCACAAAATGAGTTTCAGCCTTGTTCTCAGAAGTGTAATTGAAGGTCAATATTTTGGGGGTTTGTAGGTTCACCCCCTCTAAATGCCAGGAATGCGACACACAAGAAATGGATTGTATTTCTCCATCCAGCATTCTGAATAGAATAGGGCGATCAAACCTTTCACTCTCAATCGTGTAAATGAAACTAAGCTAGCTCCCTAACTATTATGAATACGTCAAAAACTTAAAAAAAAAAAAAAACATCAATAGTTTCGCGTTGGCCAGTGTTTTACATACATTTTGATACCTTGCCATACGCTGGCTAACACGTCAAGGTAACTTGAGGGAGGTCCTCAATGAGGATGGGGGTCCTCAATGCCAGACAGGAAATCCGAGCCGTATCTCTGGACATATCACGTGCTTTTGACACAGTCTGGCACCCTGCCCTACTCACCAAACTCTCTTCCCATGGTATTCAAGGCCATCTCCACTCATGGCTCGCAGACTTCCTCTCCTGTCGCAGTCAACGTGTGGCCCTAAATGGAGTTCTTTCATCCCCTCTTCCTGTGCAGGCTGGAGTTCCTCAAGGTAGCGTTCTGGGCCCTGTTCTTTTTCTGGTTTTCATCAATGATCTCTCGGACTCTCTGGAAAATCCTCTATTTCTCTTTGCCGACGACTCCACCCTCTGCCGTACCATCTGTCATCCCTCAGACTGGCAAGCAGCAGCTTCTTCGCTCACTGCAGATCTGGATAAAATCACAAACTGGTCCAACACGTGGAACATGTCTTTCAATCCAGACAAATCTCACACTCTCACTATGTCTCTTCGAAAGGACCGTTTACAAAACCCCCCCATCCACTTTCTCAACAATCCTCTGGAAGAAGTCTTTTCTTTCAAGCTTCTGAGTCTCACTATCTGCCATGACCTTTCCTGGGAAAGTCACATTTCCAACCTCGCCTCAAAAGCCAGTCGCCGACTGGGAATCCTCCGTCGTGCAAAGTCCTTCCTCGGCCCTCTTGAGCTCCTGACCACTTACAAAGCTTTTGTCCGTAGCCTGATGGAGTACTGCTCTCCCCTCTGGGCTGGTGCTCCTGCCTCCCACCTTTCTCGGCTTCACGCTGTCGAAACCAGGGCATTTAAGATCATCGGCATCTCCCGCAATGAAGCTGAGTCTTTGGGCCTCTCACTCAATCACCGCAGGTTGGTCGGTGGTCTTTCTGTCTTCTACCGACTCCTCTCCAGCCTTGCCCCCCCTGCTCTCTCTGCGATTTGTCGCCACCACATTCCCACAGGGCGCTCAAGGTTCGCCAACAACCCCCTTCTGGTAAAACTACCAAAATCACGAATCACTGCTCATCTTCACTCTTTCATTCCTCTTTTTTCCCGCCTTTGGAATAAACTTCCTCACTCTATTCTTTCCCATTCTTCCCTCCAGGCTTTCAAAACAGCTGTTCACCACCACCTCTTATCTTCCCCCATCCAAATCCTCGATCTTTTCTACCCCCGATAATCCACCCAAGCCCACTTCCTTCAATTCCCCTGCTTTCCTTCCTGAAAGTCCCTGTAATGTCCATCTTCTCTTCGCCATGTTCCCCGTCCCATCCCCATCCCTCTCCCTTCCACAGTTCACCTAATGTGTCTGTTCCCCACTGTTTTGTCCCTCCCACTCCCGCCCCTCTTGTCTCATGCCCCCTTGCTGTGAGTTGTGTGTTAGCTCTCATACGAGCCTCGACCAAGGTATACAAAAAAAAAAAAAAAGGTGTGACAGGGCCTTTACTAACACAAGTCCAACCCATTTCTCCCCCTGGACGAGCCCACTGTGTTCAACATAAACATGGGGATAAATTTTGACTTTTCACTTCCATTACCTCGTCATGCAGGTTGTACTTGAATGTCCACACCTGGATCCACCAGTAACAGTAATAATGTCAAAAGGTTTATTCTTGTAACAAATTTAAAACTTTATTCGCTGCAAAGCTGAATGACCAAAAATAAAATCTCAACAGTCACAAATTTAATGGGTTTATTGATGCATTTCTGTCTCAACAAAACTAATTTATCTGCAAGTCTCTCTCTTTCTCTCTTTCTCTCTTTCTCTCTTTCTCTCTTTCTCCCTTTCTCCCTTTCTCCCTTTCTCCCTTTCTCCCTTTCTCCCTTTCTCCCTTTCTCCCTTTCTCCCTTTCTCCCTTTCTCCCTTTCTCCCTTTCTCCCTTTCTCCCTTTCTCCCTTTCTCCCTTTCTCCCTTTCTCCCTTTCTCCCTTTCTCCCTTCTCTCTCCAGTCCAATAACATAACAGATACATGTGTTCAGTACATTCTGCCAAATACTAATTAACTTTAGTAGGTTTAGTGTTGATGTAAATCTCCAGGCAGAAACCCCCAAAACTCACTATCATCAGACTCATCAGATAATTGTGAAAGAGATTCATCCCCTGAGCTTCCTGAAGATAAGTCCAACACAACAGGATTCTCATCATCTGTGGAGATGGCTTCAACCATGTCATTGTCCGTTTCTCGTGTCCAAAAGGAGACCATTGGTGTTGAACAAAGGTGTTTTGTTTTGCCATACAGGTTATGTTAGCCCATTTTTTAATTTTTTTCTTCACAGCTTAATTTTACGGGGCCGATAAAAAGACCCCCGAAAATCGACCACAGGGGCGAGGCCGATCGGCCCCGTCAAAATGCAAGCCATGTCGTGTTTGTCGTGTCATGGTTGGATCGTGTCGTGTTTGTCATGTCGTGGTTGGGTCGTGTCGTCGTTGATTGCGTCGTGTTATGTCGTGGTTAGATTGGGTCGTGTCGTGTCGTGTCGTGGTTGGAATGCGTCGTGTCGTGTCATGTCGTGGTTGGATTGGGTCGTGTTGTGGTTGGATTGCGTCGTGTCGTGGTTAGATTGGGTCGGGTCGTGGTTAGATTGGGTCGTGGTTGGATTGGGTCATGGTTGGATTGGGTCATGGTTGGATTGGGTCGTGTCGTGGTTGGATTGGGTCGGGTCGTGGTTAGATTGGGTCTTGTTGTGTCGTGTTGTGGTTGATTGATTTAGTTTGTGTTCTTCTCCTTAGATGTCGAGCTGCTGGCAATGATGTGGTGGAACAGGTTGTTGTTACCTTCGCCACCGAAGGTGAAGGAGGTTATGTTTTCACCCCTTTCTGTCTGTTTCTTTATGTACAGGATATCTCAAAAAGTTGTGGACGGATCTGGATGAAATTTTGTGGACAGGTTAGGTGTGTGACAAGGACGAACTGATTAGATTTTGGTGAAGATCCAGATCCGGATCCGATTATTAGAATTTTTTTAAGTGATTCTTTTCCATTGAGAGATCGGGCCAAAAACGATATATTACTGTATGGCATGATATTTCAAAAGGTTGTGGATGAATTTGGATGAAACTTGGTGAACAGGTTGGGTGTGTGACCACGATGAATTGATTCGATTTTGGTGAAGATCCGAATCCAGATCTCGATACGAGAGTTAATGAATTTATAAAGTTATTCTTCACCATTGAGAGATTGGGCCAAAAACGATGTAGTGCTGTATGGCATGATATTTCAAAAATGTATTGGGCCCGAAATGTTCTGGTGGATCAGGCTTTACATGGTGGAGGTATGCGCTCCACCGAGGGCCCTTGTGGTTTTAACATGTTATTATTCCGAATATAGAATCTTTTTCATCTGTATTTTTATTGCCCACCAGCAAATACAACCCATCG
>NW_028222069.1:10000-62500 GCF_056783735.1 Eptatretus burgeri
TTAATATAAAATAATTTGTAATTGTTAATATTTTCTAGTAAAACATGTACATGGTTACAATTTCTAAACACAAGTTTAATATAAAATAAATTGTAATTGTTAACATTTTCTAGTAAAACGTGTACATGGTTACAATTTATAAACACAAGTTTAATATAAAATAATTTATATATTTGACGTGATAAGAATTTTATGTTTGGAATGTTTTTTTTATTTTCTTTTAATGAAGTTTGAACAACATTATTGTGTTCACTGGGATGATGCGATTCAATGTGAAAGTCCTTCAATGAAACTTGTATTCCGTCATGTCATCATGTGCACGTGTACACTGTACATCGTCACAGAATATACCGTCATGTCCTCATGTGCACGTGTACACTGTACATCGTCAGAATATACCGTCATGTCATCATGTGCACGTGTACACTGTACATAGTCACAGAATATACCGTCATGTCATCATGTGCGCGTGTACACTGTACATCATCACAGAATATACCGTCATGTCATAATGTGCACGTGTACACTGTACATCGTCACAGAATATACCATCATGTCATCATGTGCACGTGCACACTGTACATCGTCACAGAATATACCGTCATGTCATCATGTGCACGTGTACACTGTACATCGTCACAGAATATACCGTCATGTCATCATGTGCACGTGTACACCGTACATCGTCACAGAATATACCGTCATGTCCTCATGTTCACGTGTACACTGTACATCGTCACAGAATATACCGTCATGTCATCATGTGCACGTGTACACTGTACATAGTCACAGAATATACCGTCATGTCCTCATGTGCATGTGTACACTGTACATCGTCACAGAATATACCGTCATGTCATCATGTGCACGTGTACACTGTACATCGTCACAGAATATACCGTCATGTCATCATGTGCACGTGTACACTGTACATCGTCACAGAATATACCGTCATGTCATCATGTGCACGTGTACACTGTACATCGTCACAGAATATACCGTCATGTCCTCATGTGCACGTGTACACTGTACATCGTCAGAATATACCGTCATGTCATCATGTGCACGTGTACACTGTACATAGTCACAGAATATACCGTCATGTCATCATGTGCGCGTGTACACTGTACATCATCACAGAATATACCGTCATGTCATAATGTGCACGTGTACACTGTACATCGTCACAGAATATACCATCATGTGCACGTGCACACTGTACATCGTCACAGAATATACCGTCATGTCATCATGTGCACGTGTACACTGTACATCGTCACAGAATATACCGTCATGTCATCATGTGCACGTGTACACCGTACATCGTCACAGAATATACCGTCATGTCCTCATGTTCACGTGTACACTGTACATCGTCACAGAATATACCGTCATGTCATCATGTGCACGTGTACACTGTACATAGTCACAGAATATACCGTCATGTCCTCATGTGCATGTGTACACTGTACATCGTCACAGAATATACCGTCATGTCATCATGTGCACGTGTACACTGTACATCGTCACAGAATATACAGTCATGTCATCATGTGCACGTGTACACTGTACATCGTCACAGAATATACCGTCATGTCATCATGTGCACGTGTACACTGTACATCGTCACAGAATATACCGTCATGTCATCATGTTCACGTGTACACCGTACATCGTCACAGAATATACCGTCATGTCCTCATGTTCACGTGTACACCGTACATCGTCACAGAATATACCGTCATGTGCACGTGTACACTGTACATCGTCACAGAATATACCGTCATGTCATCATGTGCACGTGTACACTGTACATCGTCACAGAATATACCGTCATGTCCTCATGTTGACGTGTACACTGTACATCATCACAGAATATTCCGTCATGTCCTCATGTTCACGTGTACACTGTACATCGTCACAGAATATACCGTCATGTCATCATGTGCACGTGTACACTGTACATCATCACAGAATATACCATCATGTCCTCATGTGCACGTGTACACCGTACATCGTCACAGAATATACCATCATGTCCTCATGTTCACGTGTACACTGTACATCGTCACAGAATATACCGTCATGTCATCATGTGCACGTGTACACTGTACATCATCACAGAATATACCATCATGTCCTCATGTGCACGTGTACACCGTACATCGTCACAGAATATACCATCATGTCATCATGTTCACGTGTACACTGTACATCGTCACAGAATATACCGTCATGTCCTCATGTGCACGTGTACACCGTACATCGTCACAGAATATACCGTCATGTCATCATGTTCACGTGTACACTGTACATCGTCACAGAATATACCGTCATGTCATCATGTGCACGTGTACACTGTACATCGTCACAGAATATACCGTCATGTCCTCATGTTCACGTGTACACTGTACATCGTCACAGAATATACCGTCATGTCCTCATGTGCACGTGTACACTGTACATCGTCACAGAATATACCGTCATGTCCTCATGTTCATGTGTACACTGTACATCGTCACAGAATATACCGTCATGTCATCATGTGCACGTGTACACTGTACATCGTCACAGAATATACCGTCATGTCATCATGTGCACGTGTACACTGTACATCGTCACAGAATATACCGTCATGTCATCATGTTCACGTGTACACTGTACATCGTCACAGAATATACCGTCATGTCCTCATGTTCACGTGTACACTGTACATCGTCACAGAATATACCGTCATGTCATCATGTTCACGTGTACACTGTACATCGTCACAGAATATACCGTCATGTCCTCATGTTCACGTGTACACTGTACATCATCACAGAATATACCGTCATGTCCTCATGTTCACGTGTACACTGTACATCGTCACAGAATATACCGTCATGTCATCATGTGCACGTGTACACTGTACATCGTCACAGAATATACCGTCATGTCATCATGTGCACGTGTACACTGTACATAGTCACAGAATATACCGTCATGTCCTCATGTGCATGTGTACACTGTACATCGTCACAGAATATACCGTCATGTCATCATGTGCACGTGTACACTGTACATCGTCACAGAATATACCGTCATGTCCTCATGTTCACGTGTACACTGTACATCATCACAGAATATACCGTCATGTCCCCACGTACGTGCGCACATGTACATTTATTATTATTTTTGTGTACATTGTCGAGGTTCATATAAGAGCTAACACACACAATGTATAACAAGGAGGAGGAGGAGAAAACAGGGGTGGTGGAGGGAAGTACGAAACAGTGGAGAACAGAGACAACAGGAGATCTGTGGAAGGGAGAGGGATGGGGCAAGGTACGTGGGGAAAACAAGATGGACTACAGGGACTTTCAGGAAGGAAAACAAGGAATTTGAAGGAGGTGGGTTTGGGGTGGATTAATGGGGGTAGAAAAGAAATGATTGTGAATTGCTGTTTTGAAGACCTTGAGTGAAGAGTGGGATTGAAGAGAGTGGGGAGTTTGTTCCAGAGGCAGGAAAAAAGAGGAATGGAAGAGTGAAGGTGAGCAGTGATTCTTGATTTGGGCAGTTTCACCAGAAGGGGGGTTTTGGCAGACCTTCAGCGCCTTGAGGAAATATAGGGGGCACAGACATAGCAGGGTGGGGGAGGGAGCAATTGCGGAGAGGAGACTGTGGAACACAAAAACCACCGACCTGCCTGCGGTGAGAGAGTGAGAGACCCAAAGACTCAGCTTCATCACGAGAGATACCAATGATCCTAAAAGCCTTGGTTTCCACAGTGTGAAGTCGAGCTCGGTGTGAGGTGGGAGTACCACCCCAGAGGGGAGAGCACTACTCCATCAGACTGTGGATGAAAGCTTTGTCAGTAGTTAGAATATCAGGTGTGCAAAGAAGAGTTCCAGACGGTCCTTTCGGAGAGACAAAGTGAGGGGTGAGATTTGTCAGGATTGAAAGACATGTTCCATGTGTTGGACCAGTTTGTGATTTTATTCAGGTCTGTAAATAGTGAAAGGGCTGCTGCTTGCCGATCAGAGACGAGTTGGTACGGCAGAGGGTGTAGTCATCAGCAAAGAGATAGAGGATTTTCCGGAGAGTCTGATACCACAGGAAGAGTGTTTGGTGAGCAGTGCGGAGTGCCAGACCATACAGAAAGCACACGATATGTCCAGAGATATGGCTCTCATCTCAGGTTTGGCATTGAGGACCTCCATCCATTGGTGGGGAAGCAGAAGTAGCATGTCCAGGGAAGAGTGACCTGGTCTGAATCCAAATTGATGATCAGAAATCAGGCCATTGGAGAAGAGGAAGGATTTAATGTCTGAAGCGATGATGGATTCCATAACCTGGCTGATGATTGGGAGAAAGCTGATTGGTCTGTAGTTGCAGGGATCAGTTTTTGCACCTTTTTTGCAGAGAGGTGTTTGTTGATTTCCAAGCAGATGGCAGATGACCTTGTGCAAATGAGAGGGTGAACAGAACAGAGAGAGGGTGAGCAAGAGCAGCAGAGTAGGTTTTTAGAACACGTGGGCTGATGTCGTCTGGACCGGTTGCAGAATCTGATTCGCGGTTTGACACAAGCTCTCCACTTTGTCAGAAGAAAAGGACACAGAGTACAAACCAGCTGGGTGTGACTGGGTAAGGTGGGTACAGAAAGTGATGGGTTTGGGACACGAGATTTAGAAGCAAACAGAGTTTAAGCATTCATCCTTTTCACATGGAGTGTCAGCTGTGCAGCCATTTGAGGGAATGGAGGGGATGGAGGGGGAACACACACCAGGATTGTCTCAGCGTCACAGAATAGTCCGTTATGTCATCACGTGCACATGTACATTGTCCCAGCGTCACAGTACAGTACAGGGGAGATCGGTAAGTGCAGACCAATCCAATCAGTGATTTTTTTTTGAAGCAACGTGCAGGTTGTTATTTATTTTTTAATCCCTGGGCATGCATGTCAGTAAACAAGGAAACTCGTTTTAAACGGAAATAAGTATTCCGGAGTTTTGAACGGAATCGTTTCAACTTAGCCCTTTGTTGCTTTCGACTTGACTGCAAAAAAGTTTTATTGTTGTGGGCCGGGGTTCGGCGGCGATAAACGACCACAAGGTGGAACAGTAGAGCCGTCTCTCACCGAACACCTGAAATTTATAGGTCGTCACCCCAGATAACTCTGGAGTCGACTGGTCACTTAAGGACCGTGGATGCCAAAATCTCAACCGCGTGGGGTAGGATTAATTGCCTAATTTCAATGCACCTCAGTACCCACGCAGTCTAGCTCCGGGGAAACCACACCCTCGGCCGACTCTGTCCGGGCCGAGTCGCAGGTACCGACTCGGATCTGGCGTAACCGAGTGGAGTTACCAGAGCCGCGCCGGTCCCAATGACAACATACGGAACCAACGGCCTGACTATTTCTCAAACCCGCACCGTGCTGGGTCAATAAATGACAGGACAGAAAACGAGCTGGTACATTTAACACGGGGTTTATTTATAACAATAATCAGGGAGTGGGGGGGACACAGAGCAGAGTTATCCGAATAAAAGAAATGCAAACCATGTACAATATAAAAAACAATTTCTACTTATACAAACTGGCCCCACACACACACACACGCACGCACACACACACACACACGAACTGGACCCCGTCGGGTCTTTATTTCGGCCTTCCAGCTCGGAAGGAAGGCAAGCTGAGGGCAGGGGCCTATTCGGTACCTCCCACCCCCCGTCCCCCCATGTGGTTTCACCGGACCCGCACTTATGGAGCTCGGAGTCCGTGACGGGAACGGGGATCCCAGCACGTGCGCTCCAAGGCAAACCACCACGGTGGGACTTGAACCCACGACCCAGAGTCCACGGGCCCACAACCTGGATGCTCGGTCACCACCACCACCTTGAGGAGCCACCGCAAAAAACCGCAGACCGCTCGAACCAATCCCCGCAGGCCAAGCCAATCGCCCCAATGACTGCTCACCACTGACTTATTCCTCGGCGTTTTTGGCTTCTCATTGGCTGGGGCATCCGTGCGATGCTCGCTCTTGGCTCATTGGGCAGAGAGAAACACTCCGTGCCCTTTTTTTGGAGCGGGACTCCGATCTGAGGTGATGGAAGATCTGAGGTCTGTGCTCAGCACGCATGCGGTGAGGAAGGCCGATGGTGGCAGGAGCGAAGGAGGGATGATGTTGTTATCGTTGATGTATAAAAATCTAACTAAAAAATAACTCGTAGCGCACACACAAAATTCCCGTGAGACAGAAGGAGGGATTCTAACTATAAACACGTACTTATCGAAATAACTAAGCTGAGGGACTGCTGTCTGTTTGTGTGCAAATGGCTTCCAGATTCGAAACATTATTACCCTGTTCCCCCTTGGAAAGGTGTAGAAACAGCAGCTTGAGCGTCATTCTACCTCATCATGGCATTTTCCAAGGCCAGTTCAAATGTCAAAAGTAATAACAAGAACAATTGAAATCCCATATTAATAAATATAGGGGCAATACCCCTGGGTGCTCACCTGGAAACGTTTGGATAAGATAACCAGGGAACCACTGGTCGGCATGGACGACCCACAAAGTATGTAATGGAGAAGAAAGTAAATACTGATGGATTTTTTTTTTAATACCGTGAACAAACTTTCGTACATCACAGGTGCTAAAGTTTGTGGTCAAGTTTCATCAAAACTGTGTGTGTGATTTCAGAGACGAAAGCAAATACATATTTTGGGGGGCAACCCCCACGGAGTATCTCTTAAACCCCATTTTTTTATGTCATGAACAAACTTTGGTACGTACACTGTGATGAAGGTTGTGGTAAAGTTTCATCGAAATCGTACGTGTAGTTTCCGAGAAGAAGTTGAAAGTATTTGTGGATGGACGGACAGACGGACAGACGACGCTCCATCCCATAAGCTCCTGTAACTCGGTTCCTGGTGATCTAATAATCAGGGGGTCACACAATGTTTTATTTGGTTCTCTAATGAGTAACAGCAGAAATGGTTTGATACTCAAGGAAAGAAAAATGTCAGCTTCGAGCGTGTTTGTCTACTTTCCCAAACACCACTCCGACTTTAAAACACGTCTCAGGTTCGAATACTTCTCACTCCTCTGTAACCGCTCTCTCAGAACGTCCGCTCAAGACGACACATTCACAACCCGCTCTTTTATCGTTCCGGACGCTCCTGAACCTCCTCTTCTTCCTCCTTGATCACGTGTTCTCCTTTGACCTTTTTATCTCATAATTATAAACCTACAATATAACTTGTAAATTATAATGTTATTGTTTATTAACTTAATGTTGAAATCGCAGTGCATCAATTATCACAATTATTACGGAACAATCTTACCGACATGAGCTGAGAAAACTTCCTCTTCTTCCTCCTTTTCCACGTGTTCTCCTTTGATCGATTTTTTTATCTTATGAGTTATAATATAACAAATTATGATGTTATTTATAAAATTAATTTTGTACACTTAAATTTTGAATTAACAGTACAGTCCTGTATATCAGAATAATCACGGAAGAATGTCACGAACACTCACTTGCTGTGAAAACCCATGAAACCCTTGGTTGTTCTCTCGTACACTGTTGAGCTTTCGCAGCATCTTTGAAGTCCCCGTTTGGTTTTTTTTTACCGTGTATGAGTACCTGAGTACCAGTTATGTGAATCCCTGCTCATAATATTAACATTACAGTGTTACAAAATAATAATATTAACAATCCATCCATCCACTGGCACCAAACTCTGTGCAGAGCGTTGGTGATGCCTAAACACTCTCGTGGGCGATTGTGCACAATCCTGGATGGGTCACCACTCCAACACAGGATGCCAGCAAGCTGGCACTCATTTTGCCAACCTCAGAAGGATGACGGGCACAGTCAACCCCACCTGTTGTTAATTCAACAGCTGAGTGGAATTTGAACTCAGGATCAAAGGATCCCAAGCCCACAACTCTACCAATTAAACCAACACCAGGCACACTTGTACCAAGTTTGATTTAAATCCCTGCAGCTGCGACCGGCTTCCATTTTATTTGATATTTCAGCCTGCAAGACATTAAGTTCAGCCTGCCTGGCTTCTCTCTTTGTCATGAGGCCAGCCATGATGGGCATTAAGCTTCCCTTCTCTTGCCATGGGGGGACATCAGGTTTGGGGCAGTGGAACCCAAATCGGGAAATATGGAGTCTTCAGGAGGACTGGGATAGGATTCCGGTTTCAGATACTACTCCTCGACCCTGAAACCCATCAAGGCACAGCTAAGTTTGCCTTACAAAAACAATTTGCAAGAGTTCACCTCTCCGTCGACACACAGAAAAAGAAAGATAAATTAAGAGTAAAAGAAAACACAGTCCATCTATATGAGGGGGAGTCAAAGATTTATTTATTTAGTTTTTATCTTTTTTACCTCCCATGTTTTCCCCTCTGATCGTGGATCAGTATTCCTCACAGGTGTATCATTTGTCTCTGTGTAAATCACAAACAGTATCACTTATCCTTTCCAGTAAAATGAGGTTTTGATTTTGAAAATTTACTCAGGCAAACAGTTTTTGCCTTCCCCCATGTAAGGTTTAAACTTGGGATTGCAGTATCTTGAGGTGAGTCTCAGTTGGGAACACCAAACAAGCCCTTTGCATTATGGGTAATGTTGTTGTGTTGATATTTTCTGTCTGACAGCAAACTGTTCCACACCCTGTGCTGCAGGAAAAGCCGTGGGTTCCTGCGGTCTCGTGAAACATCTGGTGAACATCCTCAAGTTCAAACCACTGCAGGACAGACTCGGAGATTCGGTAAGGAAATCTTCTCTTGGATTGACTCTTATAATGCAGTTCTATAACGTTTATACAATGAACTACAATTATTTACAAAAATAAACTGTTGAACAAATCACCCTGTGGGTTTTCATGAGGGTGAATAACTCGTGTACATGAAGTGCTGCACCAAGGATCATCCAATGAAGGTTATTGGAGATGAGGGAGAGGATACCACTCAGTTGTTAATAATTGGAAAGGGCAACACATTCGAGTCAATCAAATTATCATAAACTTTGTCCAGGATAACAAACACTGCCCTGAACCGTGAACCTGATCTTTCTTGGCTTGACCTCATCACCCTTTCCTTACACATCCATCTGCATATTGTACATGGCACAGAGATTACTAAATAGGATTAGTTAAACATGCCCAAATTAGAGATGGTGAGTTAACCAACACACATGTCCCATTGCTTCAGGGGCTGAACAAACTGTTCTGCTGATAGGATATAGATTACAACCTGATCAATCACAACATAGAGATGGGAACCTCCAGCGAGCATTTAGAGGGAGAATCATTCACTCCAGAGTAACATCCATGTAAAAGTGTAGTACCATACCTCACCATCCATGTAAAAGTGTAGTACCATACCTCACCATCCATGTAAAAGTGTAGTACCATACCTCACCATCCATGTAAAAGTGTAGTACCATACCTCACCATCCATGTAAAAGTTTCGCACCATACCTTACTATCCCACCCATTGAAGGAGTTTGAAGGTGCAACTCACTTGGTCAACCAACAAGGCAAACACATTCACCAACCAAGGAGCTTTCCAAAGACGACAGACATAAAGTGGTGGAGAAACACCGTTCAGGAGAGGGTTGTAAGAAGATTTTAAAGTCACTCATTATCTCTGAGTACGGTGAAATCCATCATTAAGAAGTGGAAGACGTATAATACCACCCAGACTCCACCCAGATCAGGTCGCCCATTCAAACTCAGCAGCCGGGAAAGCAGGAAACTGGTTCAGGATGTCACAGTAAATCCAACAATGACTTCGAAAGATCTGCGAGGCTCTATACCCGATGGGGGTCAGTGTTCATCTATCAACAATATCCCATTCTATTCACAAAGTTTGCCTCCATGGACAGCTGGCATCAAATAAACGATTACTGAGACACATCAAAAAGCGCGTAAGTGAAAAATCATCTTGATGATAATGCAGGCATGTGCAGAAAAGTATTTTGCTCAGACGAGACAAAAATTGAACGTTTTAAACTAAATTCATGACGTTACGTCTGGTGTAAGCCGAACACTGCACATCACCGAGTCAGCACCATCCCTACTGTCAAGCATCGTGGTGAAAGCATCATGTTATGGAGCTGCTTTTCATCAGCAAGGACTGGCAAGCTTGTCATGATAGAAGTGATAATGGATGATGCAAAGTGCAGGAGAATTCTTGATGAAAACCTGCTCGAGTCAACCCATGAATCTGAAACTGGGAGAGAGATTCACATTTCATCAGGACAATGATCTGAATAAAAAGATAAATCCACTCAGGAGTGGCTGAATAAGAAGAAAATAAATGTTCTTGAGAAGCCCAATCAAAGTCCTGACTTGAACCCAGTTGAACATTTATGGTGAGACTTGAAGATTGCAGTTCATTGACGATCCCCATCAAACTTGGCAGAACTGGAGTAATTTTCACGTGAAGAATGGACAAGTGTTTCACCATCTCACTGTGTAAAGCTGGTGGAGATCGACCCAAAAAACACTCGTAGCAGTCATTGCTGCAAAAGGTGCTTCCATCCAGAAAAGACACACGTGACGGGGACACGTGATTATCATGCTGGGGGCGTGGTTATCATGCTGGGGGCGTGGTTATCATGCTGGGGGCGTGGTTATCATGCTGGGGGCGTGGTTATCGTGCTGGGGCGTGGTTATGCTGGGGGCGTGGTTATCATGCTGGGGGCGTGGTTATCATGCTGGGGGCATGGTTATCATGCTGGGGGCGTGGTTATCGTGCTGGGGGCGTGGTTATCATGCTGGGGGCGTGGTTATCATGCTGGGGGCGTGGTTATCATGCTGGGGGCGTGGTTACAGGAATTGGTGACCATGGTAAAATTGGCGGCTTCAGGGACAAAATGGAACAAACCTGCACGAATATTAATGGACGTGTGCACGTATGAACAGATGACGTTCGGGGTTCATCACTGATGTGAGTGTTATGGTGAGAGTGATTTAATCTGGTTGAGTGACGGATGGAACCATGGGTGTGGATATGGAAGGGCGTGATTGTAAGGATGAGTGACAGGTGGTCACGTACGTCATGAGGTTTGTGTACATTAAGAGCTGAGAAATCATCACATGATGCGCTCGCTCATGTCTGTTATGTGTGGGACGATGCCACATTTACATTCTGCCTTTGTCTTCCCGGTAAACTGGGGGGAGGCAAAGGCAGGATAACAGATGCGAAATGTACGACATGTTGTGAAGACAGGAGGGTGCTCAGTTCAACGAGGTGTGTCACATGATCGAGGTTGTTGTCTCATGTGCGGTAAAGTCCAGAACATTGGTCATCGTGTGGGAAACGAGGAATGTTTGTACACCCTCATCCTCGCTCTGTAATTCACGAGTGGAAAATATGACACCGACATGTGCTGTAGCCGCCCTAACCGCCCCCGTGGAGGCTTTGGCAGCGTGCAGGACGAGTGATGTTTCTGACCCCGAGACCTGCGTGAGCAACCCGCGGTATTCCCAAAGAGACTCCGGGATTGCCTCAAATCATGGCAGAGATACATGGTTGCAAACCCACACTGAGCACCTTGAGTGGGAAATGTGAATATGAATGTTCAAGATTTGAACCTGGTGCCTTCTTTGTGAGAATCTGGAGCTGCCATGATGGTTTAGTGTGAACAGTGCTTTCTATAAACCGTGCTGAGCGCTGTATAACCGCACAGAGCACCGTGAGTTTAAATGTGGTTTTTAAGTGCGAGATTCGAACGAGGTGCCTTCTTTGTGAGGATTTGGAGCCGCCATGATGGTTTAGTGTGAACAGCGCTATCTATAAACTTTGCGGAGCGCCGTATAACAACACAGAGCACCGTGAGTTTAAATGTGGTTTTTAGTGCGAGATTCGAATGAGGTGCCTTCTTTGTGAGGATCTGGAGCCGCCATGATGGTTTAATGTGAACAGTGCTATATATAAACCGTGCCGAGCACTGTATAACCGCACAGAGTGCCGTGAGTTTTAAATGTGATTTTCAAGTGCGAGATTCTAACCTGGTTCCTTGTTTGACAGTTTCTTGAGCCGCAGTGAAAGTACAGAGGTACCCCAGAACGGCTGAGCTAGTACATTGATAACCCCTCTGGCCGTACGTCCCGGTCTCGACTCGCTCTGACGTCAGGGTGAGGCACGGTGTGCCGTGCAATTGATGCAGAAGAGTTGATTTCTACGCCATTTTCCCCAGAGTTCCCAGTGACCGATACATTCATTACTTTGCAAATTCTGGCCCAACCGTGGTTCGTAAAGGTCACAAAAACAGTTATGTTGTACACAGGACTGGGCTCGACGTTAGATGTCCGGTCTGGTTGTCGGCTCCTTCTGGCAGTGCGCCTTGTTTCTCAGGACAGAAAAACTCGATGTGGCTCAATCTCTGATTTTATCCTAAAAGGAAGAATAATCCGATCCTTTGTAAAAAGGAAGGGCTAATGCGAAAGGGTGATTCACAATCACTGTTGTGATGTTGCCTCCACCATGACGACAAGTACTGAGCTCACACGCTGAATACTTTTACAACCAGTGAAGTTTGATCTGTGCATGTTTTTACAGGTATTCCTGACATGTAACCACCTCCAATTTTAACAGTGTTTAGTTTGATCTACTCAGTTATAAATAAATAAGTTAATTTTGAAAAATTGTTTCTACATAATTAGTGGGGGGGGGCGTGCATGGGTAATTATTTATTTTCATTTCAAATTGATGCAAAAGTTTTGTTTTTGATTCCAATTTGACGGTCAGGTTCTCTGGAACAATTTTAGTTCGAGTGTCGAGCTGTCACATCAAAAATGGGGATTTGGGGCTAGGGGTCAGAACCCGACCCCCCTCCGCGGCCGATGCGAAATACAATAATTGCTTTAACTTTTGATTCAATGAGTCGATCTGAACATATGGGGTCCTTATGGACTCAGAATCAAGAGAAGCAACTTGTATTTCAAGCAGATTGCCCATAGACGCCGTCATTTTGCCGGTGTTGACGCATATCCACAAAAATAGAGCAAGATAACTAAGGTAAAATCTGTTTTAATAACATGACAATTCTGCTTCGACTCAATGGTAAAGTGAAATTTGTAAACATCTTATGACTGTTCTACAATGTGGTTGTGGGTACCTTGAATAACTCCCTGAACAAAGTAATATGAAAGTTGCAGGTAAATGAGTGATACACACACCAGTCGGCCAATTGTTGGCCAACTACTTCTCGCATTGACACTTCCAAAGACGTGTGCACTTCAATTTTACCCTCGTGCACTTGCACCGACAGCAGGCACTTGTACAAGTTCACTTCACATCCAGCTGAAATACATCCTTGGCGAGGGATAGCAAGATCCAAATGGGAAGTAGCTTGCCGTCCTCTTCCCTCCATCCATGGTTAGTGGGGTTGTTGACTCCATCATTGACATGTGCGCTGTTGTCCAGATGCGAGCTTGGAAGACACTTCTTTTAACATGTTGACCCAAAGCATCACTTGTTGGGGGAATTCTCTCCACGTCCCTAGTCTTCTGTGAGAACAACCTCATTCGGAGAAGGTCAACGTCGTTGCCCTCGTTTGGATCATTGGAGTCGAGCCTACAGACAAAGTTCGTTGCTACTTCTTTCAGTCTTGGCGATGTTTGGAATGAAGTGTCGACAATAGTTGCGAATTCATCCATGAGGGACGGTACTTCCTGCATCACCTTGGAGCAGTATCTCTTACCCTTGAACTTAAAGGAAGTTCTCTGTGAGACCAATAGTGCCACCTACTCCTTTTACCCTTTTGTTCACTTGCTCATGTGCTTGATCATTTGGTGAGGATGAGAAACGCCGATTGCTTCGAGTTATTGTCCAGTGTCCCATTTCAAACTCAACCTGAATGCTATCTGGGAGATCTTCGAAGTCTCGGATAAGGATTGGAACCCATCTGGCATAATTCCGGTGATCGAGAGCAAAGAACAGAGGGACAAGCTTCCGCAGGGTAGTGACCATGAGTTCGAACTTCCGTTCCCGATGTGCTCGGATGAACATGAGAATGATCTGTTGGTACTTGTGTACGAGTCGCCAGAATTGGAACGTTGGGCTCTCTTGAGAAGTGAGCACGACCCATTCCTCAAGGGCCATCTCTGTTCCGCTGTCCTTGTGGGCTCGTTTCAGAAGGGTGTTGAGTACCACAACAGTAACTTGATGAGCATATCTTGTTCTCATTGCATTGGACGCTTTCAGAAAAGATGTGGCTGCTGCTTCTGTCTTCACTAGCCCAGCCTCTTTGAGGGCTGCAGGCCATCCAGACCCATGCAGAAGGTCTCCCATGGTGCTCCACAAAGCCATTTCAATGTGGAGTCCACCAAGCATGACCACAAACTTGTCTTCCCCAAAGATGTCCGGGAAGGTCCACTGCATTTTTTTTTTTGCAAGATCATAGAGTGGTTGGTCCACAACCAATACAGGTATTTGGTGTGGGTTGAGGTGGTCATTTGTTTTTTTTCACCAGCTCCATTCCATGTCGAATCATTTCTGGAGTGGCTGCTTTCTCATGGAATAGTGGTAGGGGGGCTTCAATGCCTTCTTCGGGTTGTCCAGTAGCATCTGATCGAGCAGCATGGAATGAAGACCACATTGTTGGTGTGTCCTTTTCTGCATCAGAATCCTCATATAGGATGTCATGAACTGTTGCTGTTTTGTAAGAGGTGATTCGTCGACATGCTTGATCTAACCCAGGCTGCTGTGATAAAGGGAACTGAAAAATTGAAATCCCAGTTCCATGGAAGGAAGAGCTGGCAGCGCGTGATGTCGGATTGTGATCCAAGTTATCCAGGACAGACTATATCACCGTTATTCCTCGTTTGATCTGCAACAGCCTGTGCAAAGCTAACTTCAGTGGTGAGGACTTTCTTATATGACACGCTCAGAGCATATTTGTGTCGTAGTTCTACAAGCTTCTTACTTCTTGTTTGGGAATGCAATTTGAGGGCCAGGAATACTGCAAGGGGAGGCTCGCAACTCAAGTTCGCAGAAAGAGAAGTCATATTTAGTATAGCAACTTGACTCCCAGAGAGGATCTTCCTGGAATTCTCTTGTTCGGTGATGATTTGGGTCCTTCGAGGAGTTGGCGGAAGAAATACTTCATAGGCTGTGGAACAGATGATTGTTCGCAACCATTGGGAAATGAACCTTCAAACTTGAATGGTGTGTCATGATCCAAAACAGCTTTACAGATAATCGATGCTGCCATTAGTAGTGTACGTGCTTCCTCATCTGGTGTTTGAGTTGCATCTGTAATGATCTTTCTCTCCGTTTTCGAACAAACAAGGAAAACTCGATTTCGTACATCCTTCTCTTCCGTAAAATTCGGGAAGTGTTCAAGAACTGTTTCTTTTAGACGTGTCCGGTTCACAGCTTTCTGGATTCCACGTAGTTCCAATCTCTCTGTCATCATCTCTGTCAGATCTTGCATTGCAAAGAATCTGTGACCTCCAGAGACTTCTTCCTTTATGAATTGGAGCAATTCATTTTCTGTTGTGGCTTCAAGGTTTTCACTATCAGTGTCTTGTTTACAAAGTGCAACGTAACGGTGGTTGGACTGTGTGGAGCAATTCCTGTTATGTGGTACTTTGCTTCGATGGCGACCAGATCAGCTTCTGCCATGATTACCATGACATGATCTTCTCTCAGTGCAACTGCCTTGTTGTGTATCAGTGGGGTGAGTTCGACCTTCTGGAAAGAATGGTCTGTTGCATTTGTTTCATCACCCGAGAAAAGACACGGAGTACGATTTACCGCTGTGCTGGTCCGTAGGGATCTTTTTCTTGCTGGAGGCAGTCCTTCATTATGACGCTTTTTTGCATGGTCAAGTGCAGATGTCCTGTAAAGCTGACGACAGGATTTGTGCCAGGATGCACGATTCTTGTGCATGGACTCTGCATCTGGAATGTCTACGTCTGGGTGTGGAGCAGCACCAATTGCCCTGAATTGACCTACAAGGCTGGTGATTTCTGTGTCGGCTCCCTCTCTACGACGAGCCATGGGATTCTCAAGAGGGCAAACAAGCTCTTCACCTGTTTGCTTTTGGCATAGCATGCACAAATGCCAACTCGTTGTCCCTCCCATCTCAGAAAATATTCTGGAAAAAAACAGCAAGAAAAATACAATAGATTTTTTCAGACTGGAGTGGTGTGAGCTGTGAGTTATTACCCCCTCCCCCCTTACCCTCCCAACTTTTTAACTAATTTCATGGAAAATATGTTTTTCAGCATTTTGTCATTTTTTTATTATTATAGAGCCAATGCCAAACGTCTGTCGGTGTTGTAACACAACATGAGGTTTTTTAAAGTGTAATTTTAAATGCGGTTTTATTGAAAAATGCCCCCCCGACTCACTATGGCCTCCACCCCCCAAATTATTGCAGTGTTTGACACTCAAACCAAAATCGTTCTGTCGACCCTTACCTTCAATTTCGCAGTAAAACTGAAACTTTTGCATCAATTTGAAATGACTGAGTGTCCAGGCACCCCACTCAATAAATAACTCATCTAAATGTGCCATTATTGGTCGGGGATGAATACTTCTGCAAGTTACTGCATGAAAATGTATTTATATATATATATATACACACACACACACACACACACACACACACACACACACACACACACACACACACACACACACACACACACACACACACACACACACACACACGCGGAGAGCCCCGAGTAAGTCTCTCAATAACTTGAGCGATTTATAGTTGGGGAATGGTCTTCATACAGATCTTCATGACGCTCATCAACATCAGTTTCTTCTGTCCGTTGTCCTTCCAGTGTGGACATAATTTGGCTCTTGTCCGATGTAGGAAGTAAATCTCCTTTTCTGTCATAAAAGGATCTTGTGTATGAAGAGAACTCCGACCTTCCAAGGGTTTCCCTCACATCAACGTCTGGCCTCGATCTTGCCACAATTGGGCACCTTGGAAAGAGTGCACACTCATCTTTCACCTCCATGACCTGGGATCCTACTTTGAAGGATGCTCACTTGTTTGCACCTTTCCATGTGTACAGGTTTATTTTATTCATGGGGCTCCACAAATTCACCTTTCCAGTGATAACTCGGTCCAGTACAAAACATGATATGGTTTTTTGTCCAATGTTGGTCATGTTGCATGGATCATGCACTACAATGCTTGGCATAACTGTTTGGTTGATGAGGTTTGTTCGTTCTTCTCTATCAAACGTGAATGGATCTTGGTAAGTCTCAATCACATTTCTTAGCTTGTCCACCTGCTTGTCCTGCCGCTCATTTAGACTTTGTGACAGCTCATGATGCTGTTGTCCACTTGTTTTCTGAGAGCCAGCCATGGTTGTACCTTCTTCTCCTCATCGAGCGAGCTCTGGGGCGATGAAGAACAATCTTGTTATCCCGCACTCACAAAGCGAAGAGCGGAGTTAAACAGTCGGTCGTGTACATACAAAGAACCTCGGTGTCTGCATTTTGTTTTTCCCTTTTCTCTGCAACCTCTTGTTGGATTGACATGAAATTTTCACCAGAGATTGAACCTTAGCTCCTGTCCCATGGGAATAAGTGTGTTTTTTTTTTAATGATGTCATAGGTGCCTTCATTATGACGTTATAATTGCATACGTAGAATGCTCCATCCAATCAGTATGAAAATTGATGAGGGTCAGAGGGATAAATTAGTCAACAGAAAAAAATTGATGACGGCATCAGTTACATGGTTCGGCAGCTGTATTATTTAAAAAGGAAAATTAACTTTCAAAAATCTTCGAAATGGCTGAACAGATCAAGGTGAAACTACATAGGAATGACCACCGATCCATGAGGGACAAAAAGTTCCCCACCTATGACGTCATAGATCAAATGGTTTGGCAGCCATACTTAAACCTTTTAAAAGCTTCTTTTCCCAAACGGCTGGACAGATCAAAGGGAAACTTCACACTCGTTCCCCAAGCTTTGGGGATACCAGGGTGTTCACAAATAATTGATGTCACATGGTTTGGCAGCCATATTGGATTGAAGGAAAATATGTAAAACTTTCTCTCTTGAACTGCTGCGTCAATCGATGTGAAACTTCAAAATTATGATCCAGTCGTGATGGGGAATATATGTTTTAAATTTCAACCTGATCGGACACATGGTCTCCAGCCAGAATTATTTCATTTTTTTAATCTGGGTTTAATTTTTTGAATCGGGTTCTTTTTGATTTTTTTTTTTTTGAATAAGGCTCATTTCGCTATACCTGGATGGGTATGAGGGAAGAGGAGAAGCAGTGAAAACCCTAATCCTATCCAGGTTCCTTCTGATGACTTCAGAGCTTGGCAAAAATATTTTTTGCCAAGTATGTTGCTCTGCAGCATTTGTCTCTGTTTGTTTGTCGCATAATTTTTGTCCACAGTTTTCAAGCGATCGTTCTTATATTTTTTTGTGCATGTAGTTCACCGGCCAAGGACAGAAATGCTTGATTTTTGGTGAAGTTCCGGATCTGAGAATTTTTTCAGTGATTCTTCACCATTGACAGCTTGGTGTTGGCTTCGTGGTTGGGGTGGTGGCTTGGGATCCTCGGGTCCTGAGTTCGAGTCCTGTTGGCCACTGAATTAACACCTGGGGGTTGACTCAGCCTGCCATCCTTCCGAGGTTGGTGAAATGAGCACCAGTGCACTGGTAATTGGGGCACTGCATCAGCGGCACAGCTGCACTCCTAACCAATGATGCAACCAGCAGCCAAAAAGGCAGCACATGATGGGAACCATGGAGAGATAGGGATAAAAAAATGATATCTAGCACAATATCGCAAAAGATTATGGATGGATTCAGACGAAACTTGGTGGACAGGTTGGATGAGTGACACGGACAAATCGATTCAATTTTGGTGAAGATCCGAATCCAGATCTCGATACGAGAATAATTTAATTTGTAAGTGATTCTTCACCATTGAGAGATCGGGACAAAAACGATATTGCATGAAACATCTCAAGTTTTGGACGGATTCAGATGAAACTTTGTGGACAGGTTGGGCGTGTGACACGGACTAATTGATTCAATTGTAGTGAAGATCTAATTCCGGATTCGAGAATTTTTCAAGTGATTCTTCACCATTGAGAAATAGGGCCAAAAACAATATATAGCACAATCTCTCACCTTGACCCTTTAATTCCTCTTTTTCTCACCTTTGGAACTCACTCCCACAATCTTCAATCCCACTCTTCCCTCCAAGTCTTCAAAACATCTGTTCACCACCATCTCTTATCTCCCCCCATCCAAAACCACGATCTTTTCTACCCCCGCTAATCCACCCCAAACCCACCTCCTTCAAATTCCCTGTCATTTAAGGACCTGAAAGTCCCTGTGGTGTCCATCTCGTTTACCCTGTGTACCCCACCCCATCCCTCCTCATGTGTCTGTTCCACACTGTTTTTTCCCTCCCCTCTCCCCCTTCTTGTTTTCCCCCCTCTCCCCTCTTCCCCCTCTTGTCTCCTGCTCCCCTTGTTGTACGTTGTGTGTGTTATCTCTCAAACGAGCCTTGACAGTGTATACAAAAATAATAAAATCTCAAAAGGTCATAGATGGATTCCATAGAAACGTTGTGGACAGGTTGGGAGTGTGAAAAGGACGAATTGATTCAATTTTGGTGAAGATTCGATTCCGGATCCGGATACGAGAATTTTTTCAGTGATTCTTCAGAATTGAGAGAAGGGGCCAAAAACTATTGTCGTGAAGGTGGCCGGGTTCAAACCCCGCTCCTGTCAGCAGTTGTAGGGGAGCTGGGGTTCGATTCCCACAACATAAATTCGTGGTAACCAGGCGGTTAACACCGACCAACCTCCTGGGAGGGTCGAACGGTCCTTATTCCTCGGAGGCGGACGCGCTCATTGACATGTAGTCCATGAGCTGGAGGGCCATTTCTGGCCAATTGGTACCATCTTGAGGGACCAAGGTTTGTTGTGATTTTCTGTTCGGATGATGTATCTGGAACACAAAAATGCATGATGGACATCTGAGTGGAGTAGCTCAAGCATTTTACACAGCTTGATGTGCAGCAGGAGTATATCCACAAAACACGCCAATTTTATCACGTTTATGATTTGGTGGAGTCATCACTCAAATGTAATGCACTTTATTTGAAAGGAAATTTAAATCACATCCAGATCACAAATCGTGCATTTTATTTCCAAACTGCAAAATTAAAAGGATACTAAGTTTTTTTAATCTGACATAGTTCAAAGATGCTACATGTTCAATTCAATAGCAGAAGAAAACGAATATGTTGTGAAGTTCTTGAACAATTTTGAACAGAATGTGCCACAGAGTTCTCTTTAATCCCACAATGTTGAATATAGAAAATAGTAATTCGACATAATCATTAAACAGAAACAGGCAATGACAAATAATTTGAGACATGCATTATGGAGTCTCAATTGTCAATGTCTGTCATCATCGACCTCATGATCCACGCTGCCGTCCGACTTCATCTTGGACCTTCATGTTCGCACACTCCTGGAGAACACAAGCAGCTGTGCAGCTTCGGCTATTGACCATGTATGTGCATGATGGCAGCCTACACTCACGTTTACACTTACAGGATAAAAATTACAGAACAACATCAGGAGCTGGGGCACCAGACATCCACTCAATGGCAAGTCTACCATCGTCATCGAATCCCCAACCATTACAGTGAAGTGGACTGGGGACACGTGGAGTTCCTTCAAGACTGTGGTGCCAAATGGCTGCTTGGTGACATGCTCTGGTGGCATGAAGCTTCAAACAATCCTGACAAGGAGGGAGTTGTCCTGACTGGATATCACCATTCTGAGCACGGAACAACTGAAACCACATCTCGTTAACTTCTGTGATTTCAGTTTGAGACATGTTCAGCTTACAAGTGAATTCCTCAAGCACATGGAAGAGATCATCCTGTAGTGTCCATTCTTTCCCCAAGTCATTGAAAGTGCTTACTGTGTCGCTGCCTGTGTAGGAATGCAATCCCAAAAAAGCTTTACAGATGTTTCTGCCGAGAGCACAAGCAACTCTTGTTATGTCAACAAGTCTGGTGCGGGTTGATGATCCACATCGGATGAACAGATTACAGTCGATGTCATCATGAAAAGCCAGACATCGCACCATGACGTCTGTGTCTTCTGAAGCTATCACAGAATGGAAACTTGACGATGCATGCTTACAGTGTCGTAGCAAGTATGTGTCTGCTTCCTCGTGAGATGAACGGAATTCGTCAACTTCAACTACAGCCTCACGGGTGATCTTGGTGCAGATATCCTCACATGTGACATAAAGGACCTTGTCTTTAAGTCTTATTCTGTAGGGCTCTGTTCCCTATTGCTCTGTGACGAATTTGATCAGCTTCGTCTTGCTGATGTCACAAGACAGAAGACGCCTCCATTGGTGGATTCGGTGACCGGGTGCTCTGGTTGTGAAGCAGATACCTCCATCAGTCGACCTCAGGGCCCTTTCTGCATCTTTTATAGATATCTGTTTGTAAACGTCGAATCCTACATCAACCCTGTTGCTCCTTGCTGATGTATTCAGTACAGCTGAAAGAAGCTTATCAGCCACTTCATCAAAAGTGAGATTCTCCCCTTTCAGCCTCTTTACAATACTCATGCCATCAATGATACACGCTGAGGGGTGTTGGACGTTTTCCGCACCAGAGACCTTACTTTCAAGCTTTCTGGCAAGGGCTGCTTTGTTGGTTTTCTTCATAGTACCATCACAGTTGGCCAAGGACGAGGGAAGGGGGTCTAGGGGTGTTTCAGTACATCATTCATGTTCAACTTTCTGCTGGAAGCTCCGAGTATCATCTGTCCAAACAGTTTATTGTCACTTTTGAGGACTTGCTCCTTGTTGGGTAGTTTTCTGCTGATCCTTTTGTGGACATTATCAAATGTTTTCATCTGCATCTTTGGCAATCTGTCAAACAATGGTTTTTCTCATCCTTCAATACGCTGTATGTGATAATCTGTATATGCTGCATCCCCTTTCTTGTGAGCAGTCAAAAGATCATTGGCAACTTCTGGGGACACACGAGCACCAGTTGAGATGCTTATCAGCTCTGAAGGATTTTGACTGAATGGGTTTGTCCAGGTGTCTTCCATCAGATAAACCAAACCCTCAACATCAGTCTCATCCTTGTGCATTCTTGAAGCTGACAAATCTGTGTGAACCATTCTTTTGCTGCAGCTATCATCTATCATCAGCCTCATTTGTTTAAGACAGGTACTTCTATATTGTGCTATGACATAGTACCTGCTAACAGCAGCAGCTGAATCCCTTTGTCCCTCCGGCTGTCTGTGTGTCCTTGTTGGTTGTTTCTTCAATGGTTTGGTCAACAGGAAGTCTACCAAATGTATTGGTTGCACCTAATTGTCCTGAGAAACCTCCTTCTAGCACGTGCTGATGAACCTCTGGGTGTGTCTCAGAGAGCCTGGTCATTTGGCAGTAATAGACTGGTAGATACTTGGCAGAGTTCAGCCTGTCATATGCAAAGCACCAAGGAATGATACTTCGGATAGCAGCCAAATGTAGAACCCAGTTTCCTTCCCTCGATGCTCGGATAAAGGCCAGGAGAATATCGACCTTGTCGACATATGACATCCAGAACTCAGCAAGTTGTCCACCTGCGCTCCGAAGGTAATCAAGGTACTCTAAGAATCGCTGAACGATTATTGAACATGACGGTTCTTGTACAACAGCTTCAAATTCTTCCTTTGATACATCATCGTGGAGAGTCTTCAAAATCTCAGTCGTCTTGGCATGATGCTTCAGGTCCTGCATATGATGTTCTGTTAGCCACTCGACAAATCCCCGCCATGCCAATCGGAGAAGAGCCTCATACACGAGCTTGATAAACGAATGCCACGGTTGTATTTGCGCCCTTCAAGCATGCCGGTGATGGAACCTTCTGCTATGGTCCCAGATTCCACTGCAATATCACGAAGGCCAGCTGAACCGAACCTCTTCCCTATGATCGACAAGAAGTTTCATGGGGTATGGAATGCTCCCATTCTCAAGACAATCTTCTCATACTTGCCGTGTTTCCATGCAATTCCAGCAACCTGAGCATACAGTGCTTGATCAAAGACAACTGAAACTTCCTTTCGGTCAAGGGCTTTCATTATTTTCAGCACTTGATTGAGAATTTCAAATGCTGTAGAGTACTGAGGGGCAGGAGCATTAACGGTCGGAAGATAGCCAATGGTATCTTGTGTTACAGTGAAATTATCACGAATGAGCAGATTGAATCCCGTCCAAGAGCTGTGACTGTTTGGTTGGTGGTGTCCACTTGACGTGCTCGGAACCACATGAGATCCTTTATCTGTGCCTCCTTCAGTGGTGGGCCAAAGTCCATTTCCAGTGGTTTCATCATGGGCGGGCCCACACGTTCACCAGTAATGTATACAGATAGCTCCAAGGTCACTGGTACAATGGTGCGTTTCTTTTTCACCTGCAAAGTACAAATATTATATTGTTCACCGTATATAATATGATATAGTATTGGTACATAATTTGAGATGGCAGATCATTTTCTATATTAGATCATACTTGGTGATCTTGTTTGGGCTTGGTTAAAGGAGGAACATATGCCATTTCAGGCTGCACAATGATGCCGTTGACTCGGTGGGATGTACCACCCCCACTTAACGTTTCCTCAAGCCGGTCAATGTTGTCGAAGGCCATGGTCGTGGGCACACATGGGTATGTCTTCGTAGGTAGTACAACTCTCAACTCGGGTTCCATGGATAGTTTGTTCATTCACAAAGCTGTGTCCATCTCCTCCAATTTGGAATAGAACATGCCATGGCCGAGCCGGTTTAATGTTTTCATCAGTTCCACATTACCAGTGAGAGAGTTTATCACCCATGGTAAGAGGATGTGCTTTGCTGGAATAACTCGACCACCAGTCACAGCGTACACACAGTCTTGTCTCAGTGAGTTAATAATACGCTGGGATTTGGCCGGAAGCTCTTCTGTTTCTGTGTCTCCAAGACCGAGCAGCGCAGACAGAAATATCATAATGCTTTCTGGAAGCTTCACATCATCCAAATTCAGTTCATCGGGTGATGGAGGCCATGGCTTTGCTTCCAAGTTACGGATCTCACTCCGTATGTGAGGAGCCGCTGACTTGAGTGCCTTTTCTTGTTCATCCTCGGAAGCCACACAAGAAAGTTTCTCCTTCATCTGCATATTTTCATTCACAAGTTGATCAAAAGATAGATTATCTGGATAGACCAGGACTCTGCCATTGTCAGCTTGTATGAAGTGCAAAGATTCAGCGAATCACCTTCAAGCTTCCACCTGATTTGCTTCTTTGTGGATGACTGTATGTTTTCGTTTGGAAAACCAAGAGTTCTCAAATTATTCAGGAGAACGTCTGTGAGTGCAGTGAGTTTCACAACTTGTGGCTGATTGAATAACGTCTCTCTTACGTGATCGAAGAACATCTGATACGCCTGTTGTTCTCTTTCATGGTACCTGGTCTCGGCGGTGTCAGGTTCAGCAGCCTTCGTGTCACGTATGTAAGTTCTTGTATCGGCCTTATAACAAGACTTGTGATACCTGGCTTCAGCTGCAACAAGTTCCCTGGACGTAATGGCAAGAATTTTATCATCAAGTTTCTTCAGTGCAACACTTCTCACGGTTTCATCTGAGCGAAGTTCTCGTGAGAGGATCAGTGGTTCACGAGTCTTGCTTCCCAGGATGTACTTATTTTTCTTGTCACGGAATATGCACACGTCATCCAGGACACGTGAGGATGTTGATGGTAATTCTCGAGCACGTGTAGATGTCCTTGGTTCAGGTGTTGTTGACAGCTCGACCTGTTGTTGCCTAAATCTGTCAAGTGTCTTCTTGTGTGTGAAGTTGGAGTGACATTTCCTGTGATACACTAGTTTATCTTCAAATTCCTCCTCCGAGAGGTCCACGATAGCTTCAAAGTGTTGGAGCTTTACTGCATCAAGCAAAGTTCTGCGTCACTCAGCGTCCTTTGGTTTAGAGAGTTCGGATGATGGAGATGTCTTTGTGCAGATGATACAGCGTTTAGTGTCAGGGTTTAGTGTGGTCTCTTTGGGTGCAGCCATCATCTTTTTGCTGCACACTCAGTTGTTAATCTGAAAATACAGGAAATACATTAATTACCTTCACAAATCGCCATTTGCTGAAACTAAACTATGAATCTTAATGAACGTTCGTCATCCTGTTTCAAAATGAAACAAATATTCTTATCTATCGAAACTCCTTGAACTGGAAATAATAATAATACCCATGATGCTGATCCACGGACACACGATTGATGACAAAACCTGAAATCGCTTGAGTACAGTTGATGTTGTAGGGTCTGAAAAGCAAACTGCGGCGACGGGATTCATACACGGGGCCCGACGAACACTTGTCCAACGCTCGACCCGATAAAGTCAAATTTATTAACATACAAATAAATACATTTTTTAAACTTACAATAACCTTCCATATCGAATGAGAAATTGTTCAATGTAATGATTTGTACGTACAAACCGAGGCAGAATATCGATGACAAACGTTAATAGTTCATGGCCGAAGAGTCGATGCACAAAACTGTTCTTTACTTAACAAGGGGTTTTAACATGAAAATCGCCATAACTTGTCCAATAATTATCACAGAAAGCTGCCAGAGGTCCTGAAATAATATTAAGATATCACTCTATATAGAAGAAATAACATTGGCTATATCCATGTCCTAGAATGTTATGATTTATGAACAAGTATATTTTTAATGACCGTTTTTGCTCTCAATTTTGCCTTGCGCGATTATTTAGCGAAGCATGTTATAGCCTATAAAATGCTTATCATTAAACCTATAGTCACTTATTATATACCAATGGATAGGAAATCAAGTCCGCTTTCCAATGGTATGTGGGAATGCGCTATATGATGTGGAAGAATAAGGATACGTGGCACAAACTGACCACACACCCTTAAATCTTGTCCGCAAATGCGCCGTCCGAGCGATGACTGGTCTAAAACAGAAAATTGGAGATAATTAACTTGAGCTACTCTTTTGAAAGGTCCATCATGCTGTTTTGTTATCTACATTTGTGTCTTCATTCAGTCATATCACTTTTTTCTGGTCCCTCAAGATGGTACCAATTTCCATCTCAGCTCATGGACTAATGGTCCGGGAACAAAAGGCAGATATTTTAGTGAACCTGTTTTTGCCGGATAAAGTTTTTATCTATGCTGTTTCTTGTATCCTTGGGGCAGCTCTTCATGATTCAGGGGGGTGACCATTCGTAACCCTTGGGCAATTTGCTATATTGACCGTTTTATGCCGGTTGCACCCAAATGTGCCCCAAAGTACTATTTTTTGCGATATCTTGTAAATAGCTGTGACCAAAAGTCATCACATTTATTTTTCATCATTATTATTCACAAGGCAAGTATTTTACATCTGATTTGGACACAATTTGCCCAAACTTGATGATTATTAACCCTCTCCTGGCATTCCTCGGGGATCATATATACCCCAAACGTAGGCCTACATTTTCTGCTTTGATCTGTTTGTCACCCATGCATATTAAGATGAAGTATTGGCTGAGAGACTTCATTAGTTAGTTAAACTGACAAAAGGTGGCACCATTGCATTGTTTCAGATATTAGAAGCACATGGCTGGGCACCACTCCCACTCTGCTGTGCAGGTTTGTCATAGAATAGGCTCCCAGACTTCCAGTTGTCAAGCTTTATATGAAGTAGTTAGTAAAATAGAATCTCCAGATTAAAATACTAGACAAGTTCAGATTGTATAAATTTAGTTTTTACAATGACAGTTATCAAAATGGGCATGACAGTTGTTGTTGGATGCTGCCCTCTTTTAGCAGGGAACCGTACTAATAAATGTGAACCTTTGTATGGTACTAGTATTCAAGCACAGTTATAAAATGCTTTCTCCCAGGTTAGAATCTAATTTTTGACTTATTTATTTTCAGGGTTGACTTTTTCAGATGGTGGTAAAACATGACAAAATTGTTAATGAACTTCTCCCTGCCCATACTCTTTCAGGATGTGACACAGTTGCTTGCTACTTTGGGCTAGAGAAAGGCTGTGTACTTAAAACACTGAAGGCTGGCTATGAGTTATTGGCTGTAGGCGACATTAAAGCACCATTCACAGCTGTAATGGAACAGGCCACAACCTTCATCTCTGCATGCTATGGTATGAAAAAAGCCAAAGACATGTCCGAGACAAGATTGCTTGTCTGGGGTAAAAAGAATGGGAAGGGTCACACATCATCACCCAAACTGTGCACCCTGCCACCGACAAAGGAGGCTTTCACAGAAAATGTCAAGAGGGCTCACTATCAGGTGATTACCTCATCTTATGGTGAATGCTTGAAACTAGCCATCCACCGGCATTGGACCCTGAGGAATATGGATGGATGAGAGATGTCAAGAACAAGTCGCTGTCACCAATTACAGTCCCAGATGATGTGAAACTGGCCCCAGAATATGTTCTTGAAATGATCAGGTGTGGTTGCAAAAGTGAAAGTCCCTGTAATTCGAGGTGTGGTTGTCAAGTCAGAGGTCTGCCTTGCATAATTTTCTGTGCCTGTTATGCAGTTGGCTGCTCACGTGTGCAGCAGCAAGGTTTGAGATTGGGGAAGCAACTCGTAGTAGCAGATTATTTGTTTGTTTCACTTATTTAATTGATCTTACGCTTGGTCAAACTAAACACATTGAGTGTCTAACCCAGTCTATTTTGCATCAATGTCAGCAGGTCGGAAAGCAAGAGATGACATTAAAATCCCATGCCATAATTTGGGAGTGGTTTTGTGCAATAATGCGTCAAAGACCCCTGTTGTCTATAGATGTTCAAATGTTTTGTGCTGGGTAAAATCAGTCAGGAAAGGGTTAATATTGAGTATTAAGTCATTATTCTATCTTTTAAGTTGTTTTTGGTTACCTTATTTGTGACTAAAGTAAGGATGAGGTGGTTATTGTGCAATCATATGTTGTCTGTGTTCAAATTTTATGTCCTGGCTTAAAATAGCCCCGAAAGGGTTAATACTGAGTAATTCACAATTGTTTTATATCTTAAGTTGTTTTTGGTTACATAATTTGTGAATAAACATCGACACAAGCAAATGTGATGATGTTCGTTGGGTTCATTGCAATAAATAATGAAAAAAAATAGATTTTTTTCATTATTTATGCGTTTACCGGCACAAAAGGGTTAATATAGCAAATTGCCCAAGGGTTGCAAACGGTCACCTCCACCTGAATCATGAAGAGCTTCCCCAAGGCCACAAGAAACAGCAAAGAAAAAACTTTATCCGGCAAAACCAGGTTCACCCCTACTGCTCCTGACTAAATGGCAGCACCTCTTCTAAAAGCAAGTGAGCTGTGTTTCCCTTTCCTTGCAGCTTTCTGTTCAGGCCATTTAAAAGTGAGATTATGTCCACCATGAAGTGAAATGTCTGCACGCACACACACACACACACACACACACACACACACACACACACACACACACACACACACACACACACACACACACACACACACGCACACACACACACTTTCTTGGAGGTGACAATCTCATTCCGAATCCTTCTTGAACATCCCTCATAACTCGCAAGTCAAGCCCCCAAGTCAAAATCAAAAATAATGAGCAAAATTTCACCATTTTAACTCCTATTTTAACAAATGTAAATACAATGATGCGGTCAGTGCGCATGTCGTTTGTTTTCTTTGTTGGTTACTCCAAGATGGCGGACAGCAAACGTGGTGACGTCACGTGTAGTTTGTTTTGTTTGTTGGTTACTCCAAGATGGCGGACAGCAAACGTGGTGACGTCACATGCACGTGTAGTTTGTTTTGTTGGTTACTCCAAGATAGCGGACAGTAAACGTGGTGACGTCACGTGTAGTTTGTTTTGTTTGTTGGTTACTCCAAGATTGCGGACAGTAAACGTGGTGACGTCACGTGTCGTTTGTTTTGTTTGTTGGTTACTCCAAGATGGCGGACAGTAAACGTGGTGACATCACGTGTAGTTTGTTTTGTTTGTTGGTTACTCCAAGATAGCGGACAGTAAACGTGGTGACGTCATGTGCAGTTTGTTTTGTTTGTTGGTTACTCCAAGATGGCGGACAGTAAACGTGGTGACGTCACGTGCACGTGGAGTTTGTTTTGTTTGTTGGTTACTCCAAGATAGCGGACAGCAAACGTGGTGACGTCACATGCACGTGCACCCTCCATTGAAGGGGGAGTTTTCAAAACAACATCTCTTTTGTTATTTACATACAAGTCGCTCATTATGGGATTTTCGCTTCCCCACCCAGTGAGGATCAGGGTGTTGCGAACGTTTTAGAAGGGCGGTTCGAATGGTAAACTGAGGCTGCGAAACAGATTGAAGTAATAATATTGCTCACAAAATGGCGAAAATAATCGCCGAATGGAGAGCAGGCTGTGCGCGGAGCACAAGGTGTAAGTGTTGCTCACAGAATTCGCCGGTAATCGGATGTATTTTCCCGTTTTTCACTCCGCCAACGTTCTCAAGTCTTATTTTATCCTTTCACGACGCTCACAAAGATTTTTCTGAAAATTCATTTATAATGAGAAAAAGGGGGATTTTATCGGTCAGGCTTGGGAGACACACTCAAGTCCTTAAAGAGCCGCAGGTTGCGACCCCGTGCTCGGGTCTTGAGTTCAAGCCCCTGTTTTACCATTGAATTAATACTACTTAAGGTTGACTCAGCCTGTCATCCTTCTGAGGTCGGTAAAATGAGTACCAGTGTGCTGGTAACAGGGGCACTGCATCAGTGGCACACCTATGTCTTCAAGCGGCCATCTGGTGCATACGAATAAAAGAAGGAATTCAGTGGAGCAGACGGTGATAGGAGGAGGAGCCTGAGAGTAAAGTAGAGGAGAGGTAAGATGGTTGTGAGGTCGGGGTCTTTCACTCAGAGAGGAGTTAATGCACCGAATGGTCTCACTGGATGATTAGTGTAAAGAAACAGTTGATAAGTTTAAATTGTAATTAGATCGGTACCTGGAAGTATTGGAGGTCGAGGGGTGTCGGGATGTTCGGAGGACTTTGCGGGAGCTCGAGTCCGGATGGGTGATTGTGTGCATCTGTGCAGTGTCATGGTTGTGGAGGGGTCTCTTCAAGGGGTGGTGTGTGGTTGATATCTGTGTCTCTCACCCAACAAACCGCCTTCTCGAAAGGAAAAAATAACACAAAAAAACAAACAAACAAATTGTGATGTCCCTGGACGTGTCAATGTCTCATCCACATTCCTCCAATGAAATTGCATTGTTTTGGTGGGGAAAATTGGAAGAAGAGTCAGGGTAAAGAAGAGTCTGGGTGAAGAAGAGTCAGGGTGAAGAAGAGTCTGGGTGAAGAAGAGTCAGGGTGAAGAAGAGTCAGGGTGAAGAAGAGTCAGGGTGAAGAAGAGTCAGGGTGAAGAAGAGTCAGGGTGAAGAAGAGTCAGGGTGAAGAAGAGTCAGGGTGAAGAAGAGTCAGGGTGAAGAAGAGTCAGGGTGAAGAAGAGTCTGGGTGAAGAAGAGTCTGGGTGAAGAAGAGTCAGGGTGAAGAAGAGTCTGGGTGAAGAAGAGTCAGGGTGAAGAAGAGTTTGGGTGAAGAAGAGTTTGGGTGAAGAAGAGGCCGCTGATGGATATGTCCGAATCTGGGTGTGTTGAGTTACCAAGTTGTTTTGGTTAAGTGCTCACCAAGTGGTTTAACACCCGAGAGAGAACGCCTGGCTTGGTAAGCGCGAACTCTCTGCTTAGTAAGAGGAACTGAACAATCCCTGATTGATGCTTCGCTCGATGTAATCAATAAAACCTCCATCTCATAAACTCCGACTCCACGTGGTGTTATTAGTGTGTCATGGTGGTTGGTGTTCAAGACCTTCAGTTGTGCGAAAAACCCTCGTGTTAGTTCATGGTTAAGATGGCGGGCTTAATATCTTGGGGTCTGAGTTTGAGTCCCTGTTGTGCTGTTGAACTAATACCAGGTGGGTTGACTCAGCCTGTCATCCTTCTGATGTCAGCAAAATGAGTTCCAGGTGACTGGAAACAGGGGCACTGCATCAGAGGCACTGCGTTAACACTGTGTGGTATCGTGTTCTGTGAACTCTCGAGTTGTGATTTTATTAAACTCGGGTTTAGTGAATGGTTAACGTGATACGAGATTAGTTAATAACTTTTTATACCCGTTGTGTTATTGTGGTGTGTGTGTGTGTGTGTGTGTGTGCGCGTGTGTGCGTGTGCGTGTGTGCGTGTGTGTGTGTGTGTGTGTGTGTGTGTGTGTGTGTGTGTGTGTGTGTGTGTGTATGTGTGTGTGTGTGTGTGTGTGTGTGTGTGTGTGTTTGTGGGAGGGGGGGAGAGACACCAACTTGTGATCACGTGACAGTAATTGTAAATGTTTAAGTAATTTCAGTGATTAAAGATCATTATTAACTCTGAGAAGTTTCCACAAGTTGATATTTTAAATTATTAATAAATTGATCATTGTGATGTAATTTAACTAAATTTACTGTTTTCACATCTCAGGATATTATATGAATTTGTTAATTAAGTTTATCAGTGATTTATAATAATCCATAATAATTAACATTAATTAACATTAATCACTAAAAACCCCAAACACACACAAGGGGATTAAACCCTCCCCTCACTCGATCACCTCCTTTACAATTTCATCCTTTACTGTTCTCGTTTACATCGAGATCCTCTCGTTCATCCCTCGAACCCAGGATGTTCTTCCCTGTAATAACTCGAACCCGCTCTTCTCTCCCCACAGATGATCCGGGAGTTCCTTGTTTCCACGATCGCTGTTCTCTCCAATATCTCCCGCGTCCCAGAGAACCGCGGCTGTCTCCGTCAGGCGAACGTACTGGACGTGATGAAGATCTATTCCAACATGGACGATGATGTGTTCAAACTGTTCGCCCTGCAGGTCACGGCACACGTGGTGGATTCCCTGGACTGTGATCCTCTTGGGACTTCCAAAGGTGGGACATTCTCCCTCCATCATCCTCCACGTGTCCCTCCATCATCCTCCACGTGTCCCTCCATCACCCTCACGTGTCCCTCCATCTCCCCCACGTGTCCCTCCACCATCCCCCACGTGTCCCTCCACGAGATGTACAAAGTGAAGAGTAATTAATCGATTTTGTCCCAAACCGGTAAATTAATATATTCCTGTTTAACAGAAACACAATCGATCGTTGGTTCTTTAAAAACATCAAATTCCGGATAAAGAGATAATTGGGGTTAATGGGGGAATAAGGGCGAAATAAACAAAAGGGGTTCGTTATCTCCCAATGCACCCCCTTCCCGCTCGGTGGGTTCAAGTCCCTTTGACCCCCCTCCCCCCCTCCTCCCCATTATTGTTCCCGTGTCCCACAGAAGCCATGAAGGTGTTGATAGAAACTTACAAGAAGCACACGGTGTACGGGAGATACAAGTCTCTGGATATCATCTATTTCCTCACGGAGGAGCTCATGGAGACTATGTTCCTGTTGATGACGTGTGGGACCGAGAGGAAGAAGGTGGGGGTGGGGAGAGTGGGGGGTGGGGGGGGTGGGTGTGAAGGAAGGGGTGGGGGTGGGGGAGAGTGGGGGGTGGGGTGGGGTGGGGGAGAGTGGGGGGTGGGGGAGAGTGGGGAGAGTGGGGGGTGGGGGAGAGTGGGGAGGGTGGGGGTGGGTGTGAAGGAAGGGGTGGGGAGAGTGGTGGGGGCTGTGATCACGAGGTTCTTGAAGGGTAAAGAGATGAGTAAATTAACTTGTATAATTATCGTTTGTTAGTTTCACCACCGAAGGTTGAAGAAGCTATTGTGTTTTCACCTCTGTTTGTTGTTTGTCTGTTTGTTGTTTGTCTGTTTGTTGTTTGTCTGTGTGCAGGATATCTCATAAAGTTATGGACCGATTCGGATGAAACTCGGTGGACACGTTGAGTGTGTAACAAGGACGAACTGATTCGATTTTGGTGAAGATTCGAATCCGGATCCGAAAACGATAATTATTTAATTTTAAACGGATTCTTCACCATTGAGAGATGGCGGTTAAAAACGGTTTATTACACGATGTTTAAAACGTGTTTTTGGCCCATATTTTCTCGTGGATCAGGAATTACGTGGTGGAGGTTTGCACCCTACCGAGTGCCATTCTAGTTAGTTTAGTTATAACTATTATCATTATCACCACACAACAATAAACTCCACATTCACGATCGTGATGCACATCGCACGTTCATCCCCACATGAGTCCAGGCATGACATGACAAATAAGGACTGAACCTCACACAAATTGCAACAGAAAATCTGATAACTGTTCATGACTCATAAATGTCTCCTCTATAACGTATAAAAAGTCCTAATGAATCCAAGTGGTGGAAAAAATTTTCTTTATAAATTAAAATTATTGAAATTTTTATTTTTTTATTTTTCCAAAATGTTTCTTCACCGTACTCTGGTACCACTTTTTGCTACGTTATATTGGGATATTTAGCAACGCTCTAACTATATATGTAATACCAAACACATATTTCCATAGGAAGATGGTCTGGTTTTATTATTGAGATGACCCGTGCCTTCAGATAAGACCTCTAAATGATTTAAATCCATTTATTATGGCCTAACATATATATATATATATATATATATATATATATATATATATATATATATATATATATATATATATATATATATATATATACTTTAATAGTGCATACACTGATGTTCAACACAACCAATAATGTGTAATGATTAAAAGTTATGTGCTTCTGAAGACATTATTTTAAAGTAACAGCACTATTATACTATTTAAGGCAACATAATATTTTAGGTTGTCTGGTTACTCAACCACTGGTTTCATCATCGTCATCGTCATCGTCATCACATTCAGTCTGAAATGAATTTGCACACCCTGATCCTTTGCAGTTGCTACATGCAACAGAGCACTCAATGTCGTGCCTCTTGCATGTGCACCTTAGGCTGCTGCAATCTGTCTTGCAGCTTTATCTGATGACCTGCAGGAGTTCCTGGGGAGCTGGTGGTAAGTCAGTTTGGACAGGGATGAGCCCCCCATCACTTTCTGTCCATCCCCATCTTTGGCGGCAGGAGTTCATCCACGGTTCTCTTCCACTGCTGCACCTGGTAGTACACGCGGAGACTGTGGTACTTTGCTGCTGTAGAGGTAGGTGGTAGGCTCTGTGGCTGTACATAAGAAGTTATAGTAGCCACCTTCTCACAAAAGTGCTTGTGTCATCGTGAGCTGAGTCCCTCCCCAGGCTTACCATTGTCCAGGCAGACCAAAGCATTCTCTCCTGCTGTCACAACATCTGCTGTGGAAGCTGACGGTGTGTCAAACACTGTAGCTTGCTCACGGAAGTCATCACTGGTTGTGAATTTCTTGAGGGTGGCTCCTTTACCAATGCCATACAGGCGGGATGTAGCATCACACCCAAGGATCGCATGGATGAAGAGAATGTGAGTGCACACACTGGGACCCAGTTGCTGCTTGAGAGCCTTGGTGTTCCAGACACGTGGGTTATTTGTGCTCTTCTTTGGCTCAGGGTGGAAGAAGAGGTCATGTGACTCGAGCTTGGTATGGTAGATAAGGAGCATGAGCAGATCTGTATCATCACCAATGAGCACAGTATTTGTTGTGGTTGAAGACTCCACTGCTTTCTGCACTACGAGGAGATCAGCATCACCTGAAGCATGATATGTCTGACAGTTCTTCTTCTGCAGTTGGCCACTGAGCATGAAGATGAACTGTTGCTTGTTTGTGTTGTTTGCGAGGAACTCGTCTTTTTTCATTTTAACAGGCATGCCCTCATCAAAAGTCACGGTTGCTCCAGTCCTCCTACGTGCTCGTCTCTGGTGTGTCATGTCCTTGGTGGATGTACCCTCATAACTATCGAAAATGACAATTGCCTCCCCATACTTTATTGTGACATACTCGGTGTACAACCTGCAGATGTTATTGTATGTGGATCCACGTGTCCATGGGATGCGCTGAACAAGTGCTCCGCCATCCAGCACGTACTGAACCTGGCCTGTGATCCCTGGAACGTCAGGTGTGAGGAGGGCCCAGATGGCATCTGCTAGCACTGGCTTCTGTGGCTGTCGAAGCATTAGGGAGGTGTCAAACTGCTGGTGGATGACTGCACAGCTCATACTTGAATACTGACGCCAGATCTCGTGATGCTTTTGCAGCAACTGTGAGTCGCTGGAAAAGTAGTTGAGGATCCACCTGCACTGCTTCACCACCAATCTTCACTGATGATTGTGTGCTCAAGGTGATTGCCTGATCCCTTTTCATGAATGTGTACTCAGCAGTGGTGTGTCCATCCATGCTGGCCAAGATGGTGTTCCCGATGGTCTTTGCCTTGTCAACATTCACGGTAGTGTGTGCATGGACCCCAGTCGAGACACTGCGCAAGCTCGGATCAGGGCAGAAGGGGTTTCTTTCATGGAGATAGTTCAGAACTGCGTGTGTGTCCTTCAGGTCACCCGCTTGCCTGGCATCTGTCATGTCCTTGTTTTGCTCACCAGTGTTGCAATTGACTCCTGTTAGCTCTTGCATGGCATTGTTGACTTCAGCACAAGCTGGCATGGCGAGGAGCCATGTTACACGCTGCTGTTCTGTCATCCTTCGCCCTTTTGTGAGGCCACCACTGGTCTTCATGCTTCTCATTAGCACTTGTTCAATGATGAGATCTACGGACAGGCCAGCCCATAGGCGATCACTTCTTCTGGCCATGCACTGGACTGATTACTTTGAACATGCCCTTGACTGCACCCAATATCATGTCTCATGTAAAACAAAGTTTCTGGTAGATTGTGGATAGTACTGAACCCTTTGTGTGGACATCAGACATGCAGATGTGCAAAAATCCATTATTTTAACATGGGAGGCAATGGAGAAAAATGCCATCACCGATTTCAGTACTTTTCAATAGTTTCCACCACTTGGATTCCTTAGGACTTTTGATATGTTATACAGGACATATTTATGAGAATAAACCAATTGAAAGAGTTTCTGTTGCAATTTGTGTGAGGTCATGTCATATAATGCCTGTACTACATGGAGTCGTTTGAAGGAAACCATGTTTGTTCTGATCCCCGAACTGATCATCACTTGTGACTCGTTCCTGAGTTTCTTGTTTCAACATCGAGCTCTCAGCGCTTTTTCCCGCCATTTTATAACCACGTGATCAGCATGTAGTCCGTGCCCCTGAACTCACCACGACCCGTCCACCCCAAAACAGAATCCATTGGATCAGACCCATTGGAATTGACGATCGTACTCTCACTTGCGTGACAGATATAGAGTGGGGGGTGGGGAGTTGAGAGGTCGGGGAAGGTAAATAATAGTGAAGTAGATAGTCGAACAAGGACAAATGTGTCCAAGAGCCACGTCCTAAAGGTTTTGTCTTCACCAGAAGAGGAACAGGAAGAGGAAGAAGAAGAAGAAGAAAAAAAAAACAACTTCCGATATTTCGTCACGTGCCTTGATTGAGCCAATAGCGACACCCGTCATGGACGATTGTCGTTCATGACGAGAAAATAGTGTATTTACGAAATTACAATACATTAAATGGAATAATCTTTAAATAGTAACATGAATTTTTCGAAACTTAAAAGCAAATGTCCGAATATATTTAAAAGTTCATGATAGACGCTCTCAAAAGGCACCCTCAATGCGAGGATGTGTACAGGTGTTTAGTATTTAAGGAGATCCGGATCCTGTATATAAAAGAGCCGAGTCCGAAAGGTTTTGTCTTCAGAAGAAGAAGAAGAAGAAGAAGAACGCCGAGCTCCCTCAGAGCCACGTCTCGTCTCGCCTTGCGAGACGCGGGTAAAAATCGTGTAAATTATGATAAAAGCATCAAATTTGGCATTTCTGTTCTGCAGGGCTTTCTGATCAAATCTGCCCGATTGACCATTTGAAAATCCAAATTTTGAAAAAAAAAAAAAAAAAAAACTTCAAACAAATTTGAAGTCACAGCTGGCTGAAATTCTTGAAGCGCAAGTGAACATCCCAGACAGAGAACCAAGGGGAGATGCAGTCATCATTGATGGCTCAGCACTTATCAATGCCCTACCTCCATGCACTTCAAAGATATTTGATGACTATGCTAAAGAAGACATCATCCCAAAGATGGAATCCTATGGTGCCAGGTACGAGAGGGTGGACGTAGTGTTTGATGTGTACAAGTAGTCAAGTCTGAAGTCCGAGGCAAGGTCGAAAAGGTGGCAAGGAATCAGAAGAAGAGTGACAGGAACCAGTAAGACCCCAAGTAACTGGAGAAGCTTTCTTCGAGATGACAGTAACAAGACTGAGCTGTTTCACTTCCTTGCGGAAAAGATGTGTGAAGCACAGACGACAAGCACAGTCATTGTCACAAAAGGAGAAGATGCCATTAGCAACACAAGGAAGTCACTGGATGCTGTGTCTCCATGTTGTCATGAAGAAGCTGACACTCAAATATTTGTACACGCCAGGGATGCAACGACGGATGGTAGCAAGTCCATTATCATTAAGGCTAATGACACGGATGTACGAGTCATAGCAATAGCTGTACTGCCATCCTTACAGGAACTAGGTCTTGAGAACATGTGGATTGCCTTTGTCCAAAGAGCCAAGGCACGATGGATTCCATTCCATGAGGTAGTTTCTGCAATAGGGCCTGAGAAAGCTAGAGGGATCCCATACTTCCATGCGTTCACTGGATGTGACGTCGTGTCTGCCTTCCGCGGTAAAGGGAAGAAAACTGCATGGCAGACTTGGAACGTCTTTGATGATGTTTCTGAAACATTCACCAATCTCAGCCAGCATCCAACATCGATTCGTGATCTTGACTTTTTTAATTTTTTTTTCTTCAAATTTTTCAAAATTTGGATTTTCAAATGGTCAATCAAGCAGATTTGATTAGAATCCCCTGGAGAACAAATGTGCCAAATTTGATGCTTGTATCATCATTTGCATGATTCCTCTCAAAAATTGCTGTTATCTGCCCCACTATAAAAGGGGATTTCCCGATAAAGGGAAGGGGGGGGGTCGGTTTTATAACAATTTGTGGTTTTCTCACCTAATTATCTGATGTTGATCCAACACGTAAAGCGTTTTGAGATTTTCCACTGAAATAATTATATAAATCACAATTAAACACCGAACATGTTAAACATCCAAACACCGTGTGGGACGTTCTCACTCAAACAAGCCTTCAATTACGAACACCAACACACTTTACCTTCTCCACTACCAACATGCCGACCACCTTGAATTATTTATTTATTTAAACACACTTTACCCTCTCCACTACCAACATACCTACCACCTTGAATTATTTATTTATTTAAACACACTTTACCCTCTCCATTACCGACATCTTTTTCTTCTTCTTTTGGCATGCTCCCGTTCGGGGTCGCCACAGCGGATCATCCGTTATGATCCGCATATTGATTTGGCATAGGTTTTACGCCGGATGCCCTTCCTGACACAACCCTGGTCGCCTCTTACGACACAGGGATAAGGATTGGGTTTCGCAATGATTTCCGGGCTGCCCTACACCCTCTCATAGCGCGGCCCAGTGCAGAGCTCCTGTGTTCAAGCGATCCTCCAACCCAAGCCTCCGAGTAGCCGGATTACAGGCGCACGCCGCTACGCCCGGTATCTCTCCACTACCGGCATATCACCTTTAATTTTTTATTTATTTAAATACACTTTACACTCTCCTCAATATATATATATATAATATATATAATATATATATAATATATATATATATATATATATATAATATATATATATATATATATATATATATATATATATATATACATATGTGTGTGTGTGTGTACACAAGACGAGTCCTGAAGGGATATGGCTGCTTGCAATTGCAGTCCCTGCCAATCTGCTTGAGTGAAATGCCAGACTGGTGATGAGGCAGCAATCTTTGAATTGCCAGAGAGATGTTGACTCTTATAAACCAATTGGAGGAAAGAAAGAGCAGGAGACATTGTGAGAGAGTCCGTAATAACCAAGTCCAGAAGAGACGATTTGCCATTGGGAGAAATCCTGGTTGGAAAGTTCACAGATTGAGTCAGTCCCATGGAGTGACGGAAGTCCTTTGGTGAAGTTCCGTGGCTGGTGAGAGAGGTCCTCGCACCCAGACAAGTTGCATGGTGACAATTGAAATCACCACATATGAGGAATAAAAGAGTTCAGATGAGTGGTTAAAAATTTGTACAAATTGTCTGAGACATGTAGATGGAGTCATCACTGGAAGGAAGATGGCACAAAACAAAGACAAACAAGAGGTGGGAGTGGAGGGGAAGTCGCAGCCAAAGGTTCTCCTGTGGATTGGGAGGTGTAAGATCATTACTCAGGCAGTGAGAAATTGAGTTATCGATGTAAGGAGTGACTTTGCCGCCAGAGCGGCATTGAGGCCCATCAACTTGTAGGATACAATAGCCAGGGAGAGACACTAAGCAGTCACGGACGTTCTGTGGGAGGAAAGATTCTGTGAAAGAGATAGACGATGCCCGGGCTTTCAGCAGCAGCCATGATTGAAAGATCTGCTCAGTTAGAGAGGAAGCCTCTGAAGGTTGAGGTCCACACAGTGGGTCACAGGGGTGGTTGCGTTGAGAGGGTGCGTAACAGGTAGGAGGCTCTGAGGGTGAGGGACAGGTGGAAGGAGGCATGATGGCAGTGGGAGAGATGGAAGGGGGTGGGATGAGGTGGAAAACGGGAGGGGCAGGAAGGGGGGGATTGGAGGGGACTGGGCATGGGGGAAGATGGGAGGGACCTGCACGTGAGGTAACCTTAGAGGGGCAGTATGATGGGGGAAGCCGAGAGGGTGCATGATGAGGGGGAAGCTGAGAGGAGGATGATTGGGGGAGGGGGGCAGGATGATGAGTAGGCCGAGAGGGGGGAGGCATTGAGAGGTGTGTTTGGAGGGAAACTTTGAGGGGATGAAGTGTGTGGGAAGCTTTGAGAGGGTGGTGTGAGGTGAGGTGAAGGGGAAGTTTGGAGAGGGTGGGGTCAGGGGGAACATGAAGTGGAGGAATGCTGAAGAAGGGGACATGTAGGGGGTGGGGGGGGGTTTGGAAGGACGCATGCTTATTGGAGATATGGGGGAGGATACTGACACAGAGGGGGTTCACACTGTAAAATAAGGTGAAGGGGATTTGATTGTTGTGTGCAGATAACCTCTGTAAACAGTAATTCTCAAGATTTCCATATTTAACGTCTGAGATAAAGATCATGGGATTGGTGGAAGGAATTGGTGTTGAAGGCAAAGAGAACGGTCATGCTGTAGGATTGAGAGAATGGATGACAGGCCAGGTAGTTCGGTGAGAGACAGGTGAGCAAAGTTTGCCTTGTGAAGACAAAGAGTTAGAAAACTTTGTGATGAAGAAGAACACGTGGGATGATGATACCAGAGAAATAAGGGAGGTGAAACGTTTTAACATGTTTTCAAAAGCTTTTAAATGAAGAAGGAATAAGCATTTTCTTCAATTAAGACATTGAGAAAATTATAGAGGAAAAGGAGAGATGAACAGGAAGTAAAGTAGAAGGCAGAATAAGATCATGCTTTGGAGTGAGTTTTTGGGGGGTTTTAAAAACAATTTTGAATGGAGAGGGAATAGGATAACTTTTTAAAAAGCAGAAAGGACAAAATGTTGGGGATAAAAAGAGAAACGGAACAACAAAACAACCTCAAAACTGAGACGATTGAGCTCCGGTTATCCAAGAAGGCCGAGGCTACACGAAAAAAAACAATGAATTCAACAATATCGACAACAATGTACGATTTTTCACGGAAACTTTCAATGAATATACAAACAGCACATCGAGACGAAAATCTAACATAAAAACATGATGGATCCGATTCAGAAAACTTTAACCTGATTGTGGTGGAAGGACAAGCTGTGGATCCGACCTGCACGTGGAACAACCCTGAACCGGAATCAAACAACTCCGAACCATGAACTTGTGATTTGTTCATGGCTCAAGCAGTATTTCTCGAACCCTTCAGGAAAGACATCATGGGGCCTTTATTGTATATCAACCAATGTCAACAGACAGGACACCCAGCTTAATGTCGATCTGATGGACGGTACAATAAATGATGTAACGTCCTGCTTGTGAAGCACTAATCAGACATTTTATCATCAGATCGGTACTCTAACCCAGACAAGACACCTCAAAGGAAAGTGTGATAATTCTTCATTTTCCTGTCGGTAAAAACATGAGTTTCCAAAATATCAAACATGGCGTTTAATTTAAGGGATGCTGGGAAATTGAGGAATTTTCACTCGCTTTGAAATTAACCAATGTGGGATGTTTGATCATTACATTTAAAACTAGAAAAAGGGCACTCGGTGGAGCGCATACCTCCTCCACGTAATGCCTGATCCACGAGAACATATCGGGTCCAATACATTTTTGAATATCATGCGACACAGTACTATATCTTTTTTGGCCCCATCTCTCAACAGTGAAGAATCACTTAGAAAAATTAAATAATTCTCGTATCCAGATCCGGATTCGGAGCTTCACCAAAATAGAATCGATTCATCCTTGTGACACGCCGCACACCGTACCTGCCCACAAAATTTAATCCAGATCCATCCACAGCTTTGTGAGATATCCTGTCCACAGTCAAACAGCCAGACAAATAGACAGAAAGGGGTGAAAACATAACCTCCTTCACTTTAAGGGGTAGAGGTATCAATTAAAAAGGGCAATCAGAGATTGCAGACCCTTGCCAGGACTTGTTTTGGCGGGTGTATTTTGTGTGGTGTTTGTGTACTGGTGTGTTACATAATTAATGAGACATAATTGCAACAGCCACTTTATAACTGCTGGCAGTGATGACCGGGTACCAAGACATCCTGCTTTGATGCAACCCCGCTTTGATCGGACACCTGACCCTGACCCATGACGTTTTTAAAAATTATTATTCAATTGAATTTGGAATGTGATTAAAATTAATTCAATTCAAAACAAATGGAAGACCAAACAGGTACAGTCCTGCATTGGAGTCATCAGAAGGAGCCTGGACAAGCAAAAAGCAAAGATGAAGTCATCAGGAGGAACCTGGATATGATTCACATTTCAGCTGCTACTCCTCTTCCCTCAGACCCTTCCAGGTATAGCGAAATGAGCCTGATTCAAAAATAATAAAAAAAGAACCCAGATCAAAAAAATTAAATAATTCTGGCTGCCAGACCATGCGCACGATCAAGTTTAAATTTAAAACATGTATTCCCCATCACCACTAGTTTCTTTTCCCTGTCGTGTCCATATTGTTCACCCATAACGTAGACATAACATTGGTCAACATAGGCCAAATTTCTAAAATTGTAAATTTTCATCCAATTGACTTGAAATTATAAGAGCATTTCCACATCAGGTCACTGAATTCAACCACCTATTATTTTGCAGTCATCCTACGGCAAAAGGTCTACATTGGCCAAAAGGTCAACATAGGCCCAAGGTCAACAACTAAGGTGGTATTTCTAAAACACTAAATTTTCATCCCATGTACTTGAAATTTGAAAAGGATTTGCATATCAGGTCACTGACTTCAACGACCAATTACTTTTGAGGACAACATAGGCCAAAAGGTCAACATAGGCTGAATTTCTAAAATTGTCAATTTTCATCTGACTTGAAATTTGAAGAGTTGCATATTTGGTCATTGAATTCAACCACCAATTATTTTTTTAGGTCAAATTTGTTTTGCAGATTTTGCAAGTATCATGATCTGCACAACGTCGTCTTCTTGTTTGTCTGTTTGTTTGTCCGCACAGAACTTTAGTGCTTTTCTCCGTAACCGCTTGTCGGATTGAGATGAAATTTTCATCATAGGAGCGACGACTTATGTAGAATGTTGTAATGATAATTATGACATCATAGGTCACGTGGTGTGGCAGCCATGTTGGAAAAACCGAAAAACTATGGACCTCTGTATCTGAAACCGCACCAAGGAAAAAAATTGAAAATTGGCACATTGTAAGCACTCCTCATAAGGAAGAAGTGTTATTTTTTTTAATGATGTCATACGTGCCTTCGTTATGACGTCATAATTGCATAATGTATAATGCTATATCTAATCAGTATGAAAATGTTTTAGGATTATCTCGGAATAAAATGATCTACAGAAAAATTTTTGATGCAGTCATCGGTCACATGATTCGGCAGCCATATTGTTTAAAAAGAAATACCTTCAAAAATATTCTTCTCTGAAGTGGCTCAACAGTTTGAGGCAAAACTTTACAAGTATGACTACCTATCTATGAGGATCTAAAGGTTCACACATATGATGTCTTACGTCACATGGTATGGCCGCCATATTGGATTTACCCAAAAACCTATAAAAAATCTTCTTCTTCAGAACGGCCAGACAGATCGAGGGGAAACTTCACACAAATGTTCCCCAAGCCTTGTGTGTACAAGATTGTTCAGTAATAATTGATAGGTCACATGGTTTGTTCGCCATATTGGATTGAAGAAAAATTTTAAATAATGTTTTCTCTGGAACCGTTTAAACAATCGACATGAAACTTCACAATTTTGATCTAGTAGTGATATGGAATACAAGTTTTAAATTTCAACTTGATCGGACGCATGGTCTGGCAGCCAGAATAATAGAATTTTTTTGATCTGAGTTTTTTTTTTTTATCAAGCTCATTTGGCTGTGCCTGGATGGGTTTGGGGGTAGAGGAGTAGCAGCTGTAATGCAAATCCTATCCAAGTTCCTCCTAATGATTTCATCTTTGCTTTTTGCTTGTTTGGGTTCCTTCTGATTACTTAAATGCAGGACTGTTCCTACTTGGTCTTCCATTTGATTTGAATTTAATTTATTTCAATCCCATTCTAAATTTTATTGAATAATCATAAAAAAAACACCATGGGTCATGGTCAGGTGTCCGATGAAATCGGGGGTGCTTCAAAGTGGGACATCTTGGTACCCGGTCATCACTGCCAGCATTTATAAAGACGCAGTTCTAATTATGTCTCTTTTAAATTCCCTAACCCACCAGCACACAAACGGCACACAAAATAAACCACACAAAACTACACAAACACCACACAAAACAAGTCCTGCCGAGGGTCCACAATCTCTGTTTGCTCTTTTACTTGTTCAATTTTAATTGATGCTCATTAAACAAGCCTGCTTCCTTGCCCCCACCTTCCCGTTCCAGACACTCACTCTGTGCCTCGGTTTATTTACCTCATTTAAAACCCCCATGAGACCTCTTTGACTCTTCACCCTTTTTGAACAGATCGTGGACGCCGGTGCAGTGCCGATCCTGGTCCAGTGTATGAAAGATGGACGTTATGCAGAGAAACAGTATGCAGCGAGCGGTCTACGCCGTCTTGCCCAGGATCCCGAGATCTGTCCCCAGCTCAGAGAGAGTAAGAGGGATGGGGTGGGATGGAAGCCCAACCATCACTTTTGGTCCTTCACGCAGATTCCCAATCATACCACATCATATTATTATCAATGGTGTACAGCTTATAATCCTCATATTTAATTGTTTAATTTCCACCATTGTGTAAAATATTCACAACCACCCTTTACCCTCACTCGTTAAACAGTGAGTCTCTTCTCTTCAAATTGCCTTCCAACCTAATCACGATGCTCTATTTTCATTGCTTTATGTACTCAATAGAATCAGATCCACAATTCTTCACTCTGGACATCTGATTTGCTTCACCTTCTAATTTTACTATTCAACCAAAAGTTATGAGACATCTTTCCAGGGAAAATTGTCCACACTTGCATCCATGTCGCATCGTTGTGCCAACATACAAACAGATAGAACAAATTGTTCGATTTCATAGCATACTGTTCCAAAAAACAGGGGTTAGTGGAGTTTTAATGAATAATAATAACCAGCTGTCAGTGGACATAATTCAAGGGCTTTCAAAACCACCCCAGACATTCCCCAATCAACAGTGGAGAAGATTATCAGGAAATGGAAGGCCAAAACTCACAACATCCCTGAGCTTCGATCTTGTACATCTTTGAAAATCACGTTGAAGAGAATTTTGAGCATCCGTTTATTATTTTCTATTATTTTCCCCTTGTCCCATTTTGTTCTGCTCTCGATACTTGTATCTAAAAAAGGGAATGAGACCCTGCAATTGTTTATTTATTTATTTATTTATTTGTGCAGAGTCAAGTCTCGTGGAAGAGTGAGAACACTGAACGGATCAGGATGCAACAGAACAAAAGGAACAGTACAGATGGGGTCGGGGGACACCAACTGCAGAGTTCAAGGAAAAAATTGAGGGTAACTTGGACAATAATGTGGACAGGAATGAGGGGTATGGGAGGACGCTTGGGATTGGCAAGATGGATACAGAAGCAAACTCTCAGGACAGAGAAACGGGAAATTTGGAAAGATTTGGCTTTGGGTGGGGGAGGGTGTTAATGGGGATAGAAAAGATCATGGTTTTATGGGGGATGATCTGAGGTGGTGGTGAATAGCTTTTTTGAAGACCTGGACAGAGTAATGTGATCACACTGTTCTTAGATGGAATAAGCAAGAGTTTTTTTATCACAACAATCCTTCGTGATTCGGAAAAAATACTTTGACGAGGTCATGTTATGTTAGGAAAACACCAGTACAGTCTTCCCAGCCTTGTCGTCTGAAATATCATGGAAGAACAGTATCTTACAAGTATTTGATCATTTTAATCAATGTACGAGGTCGTTGTATCTTGTGTGTGTCAATAACGGGTACCTGAGGACCTCATCAGTTTTGTTGAATGAGTCCAGGTATATATTATTTAGGTTCGTCAGATGAGGGATGTGTTGGAATTCCATTTCCAGGTTCGACAATAATTATCACAAATTCAGAAAAGAATAGTTGATGCTTGTGAGGAATTGTGAGAATTCCCACATCCAAGTCATCATCCAAAACTGGTAGTGGGTGTTCGAGTAATGCTACAGGCTGTGATGATGGTCTTCTTTTTCTTTTGCATGCAGCACAAGGCTGTGGGGTAGCATCATTGGCTGAGGGCGTGACTATGTCGGTGATATATACTGCACTCTATAGGTTAGGGCAGGAATATGGAATTTGGCCTGGGTGCCGGATATAGCTTGCCTACTCTTTACTAAGGACACTGGAGGATCTTCAACACTCACCAACTAATGCCGGCAGATATGACACCCATTTTCACGTCCATCCGAGGGATTTCACACACATTGATGAAGTACCCTGCATGTGAACCCAGGCAAGATGGAGGTGAATGTGTGTTCCTCTCGGCTAGGCCATCCTGTCCGCTCTGTGATTACACTAATAGGATATCCAATAAGATATTAAATAACCACACCATGTGTTGTTGTTATACATTGTAAATAGTGTCCCATGACTTTTGGGAAGAGAATGTAGAATTATCTGATTTTAAATATGAATAATCACATCGGCGTGCTGTTTTTACTTGCGTCCACAAGTATGAACCGATGTATTTTCAGTGTGATATAAAGAAAGCTAAATGTTGTTTTCCTCTCATGTTGAAGGAGCACGGACAAGACGTGAGATTTCGGACAATCAGTAAAAACAAGATGGAAGAGGGAAATGTGTTAACATGAAAATCCACGACACATTGTTTTGAAATATGTTGTGTGAATGGTAACTTTCACAGTGGAAAATCAACAAGCAACAAATTCCTAAACAATGGCTTTGAGCGAATTAACTTCTGGAAATAGGAGAACAAGCAATCAAGATTTTATGATGCATTGTGGGAATGGAGATGGTGCTGCATTTTAGTTCCCATCCTAAGTTATCCTGGGGACATGAACAGCCAACCACAAAGTAGAACCACAAAGTATATGGAGATCCTCAATGTCAGACATGAGATCAGGACCATTTCTCCAGACATATCTCAAGTTTTCGATAGTCCAGTATCCTGTCTTACTCTCCAAATTCTCCCTCTGGCATCCAAGGTCAACTCCACACTTCACTTTCTGACTTCCTCTACTCATAGCCAACGTGTGGCTCACAACGGAATCCTTTCATCTCCTCTCCCTGTCGAGGCTGGAGTGCCCCAAGGCAGTGTTCTTGGCCCAGTCTTATTCCCGATCTTCATAAATGATCTCCCTGACTCTCTGGAAAATACCCTTTATCTATTTGCTGATGACTCCACCCTCTGCTGTGCCATCCCTCATTCTTCATATCGGCTGTCAACAGCCTCTTCCTCTCTTCAGACCTTGATAGAATCACAAGCTGGTCAAGCACTTGGAATATATCTTTCAATCCTTACAAATCTCACACTCTCACTATCCCTCCCTCTGAAAGGACCATTCAGCAAACGTTCCTTTATACTTTCTTGCAATCCTCTTGAAGAAGTTCAGTTGCTCGAAAGTATTGGGTCTCACCATCAGTCATGATCTTTCTTTGACAAACCACATTTCTCAGTTGGTCTCCAAAGCCAGATGCAGACTGGGCATCCTCCTTCATGCGACATCCTTCCTTGGCACACCTTGACTTAGTCACATACAAGGCCTTCACCCACAGCTTGATGGAGTAATGCTCTCCCCTGTGTGCTGGTGTCCCTGTGTCACATCTTGCTCAGATTGACACCATGGAAACCAAGGTCCTCAAGATCATTTGAATCTCCCACATTGAAGCCGAGTCTAAAGGCCAATCACTTTCACATTGCAGATGAGTCGATGGTCTCTGTCTTAAACTGAGCTTTTTTGATTGTGAAAATGGAAATGGTGCTGCATTTTAGTTCCCATCCTAAGTTTTATTTCCCCTCCTAAGCACCCTCTGCTCTTTCTGCATTGTCCCCTCAGGTTTATACTGGGCGCACGCAGTCCACCTTCAACCCTTCTGATGAAACTTCCAAAATTCAGAATCACTACTCACCTGCACTCATTCGCTCCTCTTTTTTCCTGCCTGTGAAATCAACTTCCACATCCTCTTCAATCTCATTCTTCCCTCCAGGTCTTCAAGACAGCTATTCCCCACCATCTCAGATCGTACTCCATCCCAAACCATGATCTCTTACACCTCCGTTAACCCCACCCAAGCCCACTTTCCGGGATTCCATTGTTTCCTTCCATGTCTGTGATGGAGTGTTTCCATCTGTATCCATCTTGTTCACCCTCTGTGTCCTCTCCTCACCCTCATTCTCCCCCACATCCCTTATTTCACCAAGTCTTCCTCTATTTTGGCCATCAACCCTGCTGTTGGTGTGTTCCCCCTTTCTTTTTGCTGTTCCTTTTGTTCTGTTACATCCTGATCAGTTCTATGGTCTCGCTCCTCCATGAACCTCGACTTTGGATACAAAAAACCCAATCATGAGGGAGAACAACTCCTCCTAAAGGTCATTTGTGAGCCAGTGGGGTTTTTCTGCTAATCCCAAAACAACCTGGGAATCCTTCTGAGATGAGATCGGTACCCAAAATATTATAATGAAAATCCTGAAAATCAACTTCAGCCAGATTTGAACCCACTTCCTGGCGAGTTGAGATCCCAAACCCTCACCACTTGGACACAACACCCCACTCGAGGTGTTTCGTTTGGAAAGGGAAGCTTCTGATGAGTTCTGGACAAATGACACATTATTGTTGAATATTCAAACGGTGAATCTGATGAAGGTAAATGTAAATGTAATTTACTAAACATAAATAATTATCAGTGAAATGTTTAATAAATTCAACGTTTCCACATCCAAGCCCCAAAGAGCACTCTCAATATCCCAACTCAATTTCACATTAAAACGTTTTTGTTTTTTCCATTTTGGGGAAAGTATATCGATGTCTTTAACCCTCGATACACAAAACGGGAACCGGAACATTATTCCTTCTCTTTCCCTCCTCACCTTCCCCAGTGGGACACAATTACGGAGCTTTTGACTACGAGGGGGAGAGGGTTTCCCAGACCACCCAGTGTGGGTTCAAGGTCAGTCTGGATGCGATTACCTGGGATTCACTGGAGATGGACTCTGCCATAAAACCACTAGAAATACTTCACTCAAGTGGTTCCATCTCTTAATTAAATTATAATGTTCAGTAATTGAGTGCAATTTAAATCCTCGTTCATCATTGTACATCTCTTTCCTTTAAAACTTGTATTATCCCCCTCCCACCATCCCCCTCCTCTTGGGCAGACTTTTGTGAAGGCGATGTGGGGCGTGTTTTCCGCCTGTGGCTCCACCCAGGGAAAGGAGGTTCCTTCCAATGATCCAGGTGTGAAACTACCCATAATCCCTTTGGCAGTGGTGTGTGTGTGTGTGTGTGTGTGTGTGTGTGTGTGTGTGTGTTCGTTCACATAAGTGTGTTTGTCTCCACACAAAATTGTGATGCAGTGATTTCGTTTGTATTTCAGGATACATAATGGTTTTGTTTCTGCTTTATTGAGAGATAACTTTACAAATCTGAACGATGTGTAAATCTCAAAGGTATAAAGGAATCATTTCGAATTGTGAATCTCTACCTCCGCCACCGAAGGTGAAGGAGGTTATGTTTTCACCCCTTTCTGTCTGTTTGTCTGTTTGTTTGTCTGTTTGTGTACAGGATATCTCAAAAAAGTTGTGGACGGATATAGATGAAATTTTGAGGTTGGATGTGTGACAAGGACGAACTGATAAGATTTTGGTGAAGATCCGGATCTGGATCTGATAATTTTTTCAGTGATTCTTCACCATTGAGAGATAGGGCCAAAAACGATATATATCATGATATCTCAAAAAGTTGTGGATGGTTTGGGATGAAACTTGGTGGACAGGTTGGGTGTGTGGCCACGACGAATTGATTCGATGTTGGTGAAGATCCGAATCCCGATCTGGATGTGAGAATTATTGAATTTTTAAAGTGATTCTTCCCCATTGAGAGATTGGGATAAAAACGAAACATAGCCTGATATTTCAAAAATGTATTGATGGGGCCCGAGATGTTCTCGTGGATCAGACATTACATGGTGGAGGTACGTGCTCCACCGAGTGCCCTTCGAGTTTCTGTTGTGCTGATTGTATTGTAACGGACGTACAAGATTATTGTTATGCATTGTTTATATATTTAAATAATCTCTTTGTGTTTTCCAAAGATAAATCAACCATTTCACAGATGATGCAGGAAATTAATGAATGAACTGTTTAATATTTTATAATAACAAAACTGTTAACAGCCCAAATTTGTATAATTTACTTTCTTGTTAATTTTGTTCCCAAACATCATATTTCAACTTGAAATATATTTTGAAGGAAACAACAAACACTTTTCAATTCCATATATAATTAAACACTCCACACTGCTGTGTGTGTTCCTGGCTTGAGTTAAGTGCTGCAAAATCCAAATGTGGAGAGATGAGAATTTGTTGAAGTATAATTGGTTAAAGGAGCTAATTTGTGATGTTTGTCGACCTCGTGATCCCAATTCTTCAGGCTTTCAAGGTCTCTGTGATCTTTGAACCACGAAGCCCCACCAGAATCATGGAGTTTCTCGACCTCCCAACCACTTCCGTTATTGTTTCTGCACCACCAGGAACAAAGCACCATAAAGTGTTCTACAAAACCCGCTGGTTCACATTATGTAAACAAACAAAGGGATTCCACATTGATACCCTGGGATTACGAATGGGAATAATTTTATTAAACATGGAGAACAGGCGGACAAAGAGAGAAACAAACTTCTTTAAATAAGAGGCAACATTCAAAATCTGAACCATCTTGTTGAAAGGGAAGTGACAACAACCAACTAAGTATTTCAACAAAATATTCTTTTATCATATTAATTCAAAATCAAGTAACAGATGAGACATTATAACTGTACTTTGTGCACATCAGTTCCCATTCATTGAATATCAACAAAGGAAAAGGTAAATGAAAGTGTGTGTGTGGTTGGTGATGGTGCATGATGTTTTCATGGAAGTTTATAGAGAAGTTACCAAGTGTGTCGGTATCGAGTAAGAGCCGATTTGATATTGATTCAGTTCCTGCATCTCCACTATGAGTTTATGATGAAACACTGAAGGATGTTTTTTGTGATCTTGGTCCTTTCTTCTATTTACACTTGTCACAGTTAAAATATGTTATGTGGAAGAGTTGGACATTGACAAATAGGTCATCTGAGATGATCCCAAAGATGTTCTATCAGAATAGTGTTTCCACTTCACCTCTTCTCTGATTTCCTGCTCATGGTACTCCTTGATGATTCTCTCACTTTGGTATAAAGTATTATCTTTCATCAAAATGAAGTCTGGACCAATAGAACCGTCAAACGGTCGGACAACAGCATATCAGACTGTGCCAATGTGTTGCCTTGCTCTAAAAGCCACCTCTTAAAAGCAAGATGAGGTCTACATAGATACCAATACAGATAGATACCAGCCCTGAAGATATCCGACCAACTCCTTCCTTTTAAAAGGATTCGACTCGACGATATTGCTTTGTCAAAGAACGTTGTCCACTGTCCATCATACTCAAACATTTCTTGTTCATGGACAGTTGACATTTACACTTGTCTGTGCACAAAATGGGTGTTCGTAGTTGGAGTTCCTCATTCTCGTGCTCTTTGCAAACTTCTGCCCGACTGCAGTGTTGTGGTGTCAGTTAAATTGTGGTGTTGTAGGATGAGGTGTGGAGCTGTTACTGGTAATATTTACATGAGATGACATTGATGTCGCCTGTTCTTACCATCCGATTGTTTATGGTGACTCCATTGACTCTCCTAAAGTGGATGTTTTTAGTGGATGAGTCCCGTTTAAGGTTCAGACAACTCTTACTGTCTGAACCTCAGGCAAGGATTGTCATCGGCCATCTCTTGACATTTTCATGATCACAAGTGCAAAACATGATGGCTGAATTTACGAAAAGTGTTTGGTGAGCGTCTTGCTAACACACGCTTTACCCTTAAGCACTGGCAAGAACATTGTTGTACCTGCACAGCGAATCGTTTACATGTGGAGATAAACGGCCAATTAGTTACATGGTCTAAACGGCCAATTAGTTACATGGTCGAAACGGCCCACTAGTTTGTGTGCCTATGTTATGATTCACTCCTTTTAAACACGTACTTTGTTCAGCACTCCATATAAGAGGTTACTGAACCAATTCACCTCAATGATTCCGCATTGGCCTCGCATACGTCAATGTCGCAGGTCCACGAGAGCTCGGCGTTGCTGTTGTTGTTGTTGTTGTTGTTGTTGTTGTTGTTGTTGGGGTTCTTTGTGGTGTCGATTTTTAAAATGTGCACCCATTGGTCAGATGGCTGCCAGACCACACCCACACTGATCGCTTGACTCCACCCACCCTGGCACCCAGCCAAAATTATATGACCGCCATCTTGGTTTTCTGGTCGACCGAACCCATTAAGCCTGGAGGCCTCTGCTAATTACACACTGTCCGGCTATTTTGTGTCAGATTCCAATTGGCTTTCTTTGGGTCGAGTGTTCATCTCGATGAGGAACCCCAAAAAATCTAATCATATGTCTTATAATAGTAAGGTTTAATCAAGCCCGTCAGAATG
>NW_028222069.1:65000-88876 GCF_056783735.1 Eptatretus burgeri
TTTGACTACCGTCAATCTTCCTCAATATCTTCTCGAAGCCCAGGAACCGAACCCCTGCTTTCCCATTGACTCTTGGTTTCCATGATCACGGTTTCAACTCTTGTATTATTCAAGAACCTAACCCCCACGATATTGGAGGGTTTCCTGTATTTCAAAAAAAAATAATGGTGGCCCATTGATCCAGGTCATCTTGCACGAGATTCAGCAGCCACCGAAATGATTCCTTCAAGAGTCTGTAATATGGACAATTTAGATCTTGTCATACTTCTCCAGAAGGGTTTGACAGGATGACTTGGAGGTATGCACACTCGCCTCGAAGCTAGCCTGTGTTTGATTCCCGACACAGCTATAAACTGTTAGTCAAGTGTTTCACAGGCAGGGTGAGTCATCATTGTGTGTGCCATCAATGGGATATGGACATTTATCAGGCATCCCGTCTGCCAGGGATCCCATGGTATCCTTCGCGAAGAGTAGGCGAGCTATCGCCGGCACCTTGAACAAATTCCAAATTCCTGCCCAAACTTATCCAACATCAGGCCTGGCCAGCCAATTCCTGAAAATTTGGACCAAGCTTACCCTGGCTGACCTCACAAGATAGGTGGGATAATGGTGGCCATTAAAGAGAAGAATAAGATACTTCTCTCGGGGATTGCATCTATCCTCGAAGATTGTCAATGCACTTCTATGAACTGCCCCTCTTCTTCCTCTTCTTGAACTAATTCAAGCACTCCGAACACATCCATATTCACCATACCATGTAATCCACCAATTATAAGCCATGTAATGCTTACTTCAAGACCTTTAACACATTCTCAAACATGCCCTCGACGAAGTGTAAAAGTTTCTTTGTTAATTAAACCCTTGTGATTTGGTTTTGATCTCAATTGGAGAAACTCTTCGTGATTGGGACTAACTTTGAACGGTGATCATCGCATGATTAGTGATTTTACACGAGTCTCTCTTAAACGCCTTTCGTAAATTCCGTCCAAGGAAACGAGAGAGTTCTTCAAACACGAAACCCCATGCAATATTATTATTACCCTTGTCAGAGGAGAGGGTATTGCATTTGGATCTGTTTGTTTGTCTGTCTGTCTGTTTGTTTGTCTTTTTGTGTTTTTCTCCACAACCGCTTGGTGCGACAACTCACATAGAATGGTGAAGTGATAATTATGACACCATAGGTCACATGGTGTAGCAGCCATATTGGAAAAATCAAAAAACTTTCGACCTCTGTATCTCTGAAACCACACCAAGGAAAAAAATGAACCTTGGCAAATAGCAAGTACTCCGAGTGGGGAATGAATGAGTGTGATATTTTTATGACGTCATTGGTGCCCTCATTATGACGTCATAATTGCATATATAGAATGCCACATCCGATCAGTGTGAAAAATTTTGAGGGTCATCGAGGGATAAAATGGTCCACAGAAAAAAATATTCATGACATCATTGGTCACGTGATTTGACAGCCATATTGCTGGGAAAAAAAGCTTTTAAAATCCTTTTCTGAAGTGGCTGAACAAATCGAGGCAAAACTTTACACGTATAACCACCTATCCATGAGGAACAAAAGGTTCACACATATATCATAGATCATATGGTAAGGCAGCTTTATTGGATTTACCCTAAAACCTACATAATATACCATTCAAAAGAAGTCCTGGTGAGGGTCTGCAATCTCTGATTGCTCTTTTTCTTGTTTAATATGCAGCCCGTGGCTGCTAGTTGCATCAGTGATGAAAGCACAGCTATGCCGGTGATCCATTGCCCCCTCTTTCCAGGAAGCTGAGATTCATTTTGCCTGTGGAAGAATGACAGGCTGAGTCAACCTACTTGGTGTTATAGCTTGCTAACTCAACCCTCCTCAGGCCTGCCCTGCACAGTTAAAATATAATTATTTTAAAGATCGTTTAAAAATATAATCCGGAAGTTTAGCGATACGGAAGCAATCTTATGTACTGTACTTTACCCTTATACACTATAATAGTGTAATAACATGACGTTGAGTCTCACTTTATGGGATGGAGGTTTCATTTATCACCTTCGAGCACAACGTCAATCAGCATCTTCTTCATCCTGACCCTCTCACTTGCCGTGTCCTCTCATGGTATATATCGATGTATGGCATTGTTCTTACAAGTATTGTGAAGGACATTTGTGTTCTACAGTGTTCAAATATAAAATTAAATTTAAGTAAAGCTTTAAAGAGGTTTAAAGGCACATAAATAAACCTACCTCCTTTTTAACCAGTGTCTATTACACCACCCTATCTAACATGAAAAATTAGTTATTCATTCCTGTTAATTATATCCTTTATAACACCCTTAAAAACAGTGAGCTTTCTATTTGAAATGATTTTCAATTTTGTATGACTGCCGGACAAGCAGACAGAGTAAAGATATTATCTCGCTCCTCTCTGCGAATGTACGGTCAGGACGAGTTCAAAGCCAAGGTACGGTAAAACAACAGACTTGTCTTCCTATTCATGTTCTGATTCATGTTCAAAATATAACATTAGATTTAAATACATTGTTCCTCGATCATCAACTGACGATCATAAACTGATCAAGACAGGCGAACAGACATGAACCAATTGCTTCACCCCACTTTTCGCTTCACATGCGCATGGTAAAAATGACGTTACTGTTAAGCCAGCCAGGGTGTGGTTGATTCAATCTGAAGGAAAATTGGCCTTTTGGAGTTTGTAGTTTGTGTTCAGTCGATAAAAACATCTCGTCTAACTTTGATCATCAAAGAGACTTGTTACTTACCTGTGTGCATGAAAATTACTTTTTATCCCAAATCTAACGCTCCTTTAATGTTCTTTTTGAAGCATCACAATGAGTAAATTAACCCTTTTAACTTTCTTCCTCCCTCAACCCTTTATCCTCCCTCCCCTAGGAGTTCTGAAGTGGGGGCCACCAGAAGTGGCCGAGTGGCTTCACAGCAACGGCCTGGGTCACTATGCACAGCACTTTGCTGAGTTTGATGGGAAACTCTTCCAGAAACTGCTACACCTCTACCAGCTGGTAATGAAAGAATGTTCAAACTGCATTTACTTTGGGCGAACAAATTGAAAGTGACAGTGATAGTGTGGAGGCGACTGTAGGCAGAAAAGGCTTAGAATACAATAGCTTCTCAGGATCGCTACTTTTAATTACGTGATGTAATTATTTCCCGCCATGACTTCAATAGTTAACTTCTAGCAAGAAACATGTAACGAATACAAAGCGTGGGATAAACTTTGAGAGCAAAATGGCTGTACCCAAGTGTATACTGAATGTCCAATAAAACACCCTCCATGACATTCTTTACCTTTTCCATGACACGATGAACAGCTTTTGCCTCTCTGCTCATCTGTTTTTGGAGCTTCATGTTGAAAAAAAAGTTAACAATCTGACCTGTTCCTCTGTATTGTGAAGCTACTCCATTGCTAACTCCTCTTCTCTGAATATTTATCCGCATTTGGGATCTGGAAAACGATTTTACTGAACTTTCCTCCCTAATTGGCACAGTCGTATGCGTGACACTCCAGCATCGTGCTTTCTGTACCAGAGCTGTGATGTCACATTCTCACAAAATCTCTCTCCCGAAAGCTGAATGACAGCAGAGAGTGTGTATGGATCCACTATCTTTATTGTACATTATTTCTTAAAATACAATTATATTTAAAGCATATTTCAAGGTAAATTAAAGAATAAGTATTTTTCTACTCATAGACTTTCTTCAAAGTTCTGGGTTTAATTGCACCTTCATTACCCTCACCGAATGAGAGGATATTGCATTTTGGTCTGTCTGTCTGTCTGTCTGTGTTTGTTTGTCCGCACAGAACTTTCGTGATTTTCTCAGCAAACGCTTGTCTGATTGAGACAAAATTTCGCCATAGCAGCGACTACTCATGCAGAATGTATTATTGATAATTATGACGTCATAGTGTGGTAGCCATGTTCGAGAAACAGAAAAACTTTAGACCTCTGTATCTTTGAAACCGCACCAAGGTAAAAATTGAAACTTGGCACGTGACAAGTACTCCTCATCTGGAATAAGTGTGATTTTTATGACGTTATAGGTGCCTTTGTTATGACGTCATAATTGCATGTATCTATCTATAATTCCAGCAGAGAGTGTGTCTGTGTCTGTGTCTGTGTCTGTGTCTGTGTCTGTGTCTGTGTCTGTGTCTGTGGCCGCTGTTTCTCGACAACCACTGGTCTAATCTAATTGAAACTTGCCAGATATATTGCTGGGGCCCTGAGGATGTGCCTTTTCAAGGTTTGATATGAATCGGCCAAGTGGTTCCCAAGTTATGGCCATTTATTTACCAAACCAATGACAAGACACGTTGTTGCGTGGGCGTGGCCGATGGGGAAGGGAAGCTCAGTCGCGTTCCCCATTACGGGTTACAACGTACGGGCTTCCGGATAATGATGACTTTGTGTATTCTAATAATTTCTCGATTTCTTATGCGCATTTATGGATAAACACAATGCCCCAAGTTATGATCGTTTTCATATTAGACGGTGCATAAATTTCGGAAACATCGGAGTGCTGGTATGCTCCGAACCAGGAAGTAAATTTTTTTTCTTTCCCTTCTCTTCTCTTTTTGTTTTTCCTTGCTACACGACATTGCGAAAAGGTAAAATACGTTGGCGCTAATTGAATAATTGGGTATTAAAAGTAAATAGCAAATAATCGTAACTGCGAATAATATGCGAACTTCCGGGCCACGCATGTACGGGCACGCGAGAGCGAAGAAACGGCCTGTGTGGTTGTTGTTTGTTGCTCGCGGTTTGAATATTTGTTTATTTATTTATTTATTTATTTATTTTTACAGCCACGTACTAGTATGTAGAATGCTACATCTGATCAGTATGAAAATTTTTGAGGGTCATCGAGGGATAAAATGGTCCACAGAAAAAAAATTAACGACATCATCGGTTGATGATCGATGAAAAAAAAAATCGATGATGTCAATTGATGACATCATAATTGCATATGTAGAATGCTCCATCTGATCAGTATGAACATTTTTGAGGGTCATCCGGGGATAAAATGGTCCACAGAAAAAAAAATGATGACATCGGTCAGGTTATTCAGCAGTCATTTCAAAACAATAAAATAAACCTTCAAAAATCTTCTTCCCTGAACTGGCTGAACAGATTGAGGTGAAACTTTACTGGTATAACCGCTTATCCATGAGGAACCAAAGATTCACACATATGACATCATCGGTCACATGGTTTGGCCGCCATATTGGATTTATCCGAAAACGTATTAAAAAAATTCTCCACCAGAACAGCTGCACAGATCAAGTGGAAACTTCACAAAAATGTTCCCCAAGCCTTGAGGATACCAGGGTATTCATGAATAATTGACACGTCAAATGGTCTGGCAGCCATATTGGATTCAGTGAAAATGTTTAAATAAATTCTTTCTCTTGCACTGCTTAATCAATTTACATGAAACTTCACAGTTATGATCGAGTAGTGATGGGAAATATATGTTTTAAATTTCAACCTGATTGGGCACATGGTCTGGCAGATGGAATTATTTAATTCTTGAATCTGGGTTCTTTTTATGTTTTTTTTTTTTACTTTTTTCTTTAATAAGGCTCAATTGGCTGTGCCTGGATGGGTTTGAGGGTGGAGGAGGAGCAGCTGAAATGCAAATCCTATCTCGCTTCCTCCTAATGACTTCATCCTTGCTTTTTGCTTGTTCAGGTTCCTTCTGATTATTCCAATGCAGGACTGTTCCTATTTGGTCTTCCATTCCATTTGAATTGAATATATTTTAATCCCATTCTGAATTCAATTGAATATTAATAAACGTGATGGGTCAGGGCCAAGTGTCCGATCAAAGCGGGATGTCTTGCTACTTGGCATCACTGCCAGCAGTTGTAAAGTGGTTGTTCGAGTTCTGTCTCTTATTAATTACGTAGTACACCAGTGCACAAACACAACACAAAATACACCACACAAAACGACACAAACACCACACAAAACAAGTCCTGGTGAGGGTCTGCAATCTCTGATTGCTATTTTTCTTGTTTGGTTTGTAAAACCGAAAACCCCAATCTATAATACGAGGACCAGTCAATAAGTAACCTTGAAATATTTTTCACAAATTGTTTATTGCATGTACATGTGCAACAACTGTGTTATTTTTTCAACATAATCTCCATTGCGTTCAGTGCATTTTTTCCAGCGCTAAGGCCTGGATTCCTCTCGGAAAAAATATTTTGGCTGCTTGTTTAGGCATTGCACCGCCTCTTGGACCTCTTTGTCAGATCGGAAAGTGGTTCTACCAAGTGACTCTTTAAGAGGCCTAAAGATGTGGTAATCCGAAGGGGTGAGGTCTGGCAAGTAGGGTGGATGAAGAAGACACTCAAAATGCATGTCCTCGATTGTTGCAGCTGTAGTGTGGGCAGTATGGGGCTGAGCATTGTCATGCTGCAGCAAAACACCGGTCATGAGTAGTCCATGACGTTTTCATCCGATTGCTGGTTTCAGATTATTTATAAGGAGGTCGCAGTTTGATGCACTAGTGACTGTGGTCCCTCTGGGCATGTATGCTCCACAAGTGGGCTTCGGCTATCCCAGAAGAGCATCAGTATTACTTTTCCAGCGGATGGCTGTGTGCGGAATTTTTTGGGCTTCGGTGAAGTTGAATGGCACCGCTCTTTGCTTGCCATCTTAGTTTCTGTCTGAAAGTAGTGGACCCAGCTTTCATCCCCAGTCACTATGTGCTGTAAGAAAGCATCGCCTCCTGTTTCGTAACATCATAGAAGTTTTTCACATGCGTCCACTCGTTCTTTCAGTTTGGCTGTGAGTTGTCTCGGCACCCACCTTGCAGACACTTTGCGGAACCCCAGCACGTTGTGAATGATATGGTGTCCTGAACCATGGCTAATGTTCAATTCGGAGACCACTTCATCCAGTGTAATGTGAGGGTTTTCCCTTCGCACACGCTCAACTACTGCAACCATTTCTGTTGTGTCGGCTGTGTGAGGCCGACCCGAGCGAGCAGCATATGCCACACTGGACATTCCACTTTTAAACTTCCTGTCCCAGTCATACACCTGCTTCAGCGATAAACATTCGTCACCATATTGCATCTTCATTCTGTGATGGATTTCACTGGGATTCAAATCCTCACTTCCAAAGAAACGGATGACAGAACGTTACCTCTCCCTGGTGCATGCTTCTCAGGGAACCGCCATCTTGAAACTGTTCTTCTGACATCATATGCTCAATGTTGCCAGGTCTACCCATAGATATAACATGTCGTCTACAACTACACACAATACATTCTCGAATTTAAATCATCATTTTAAGGTTACTTCTTGACTGGCCCTCCTATAATGTGAAGTTTGGTGTCTGTCCGTGCGTTCGGCTGTCTCCTGTTTCCGGAAGCTGCTTCCCGCACTGCTTTTGAAAAGCTCGGCATGCAGGCAAAGCTCAACTTTCTGCAAGAAGAAATGCATGATACCAAATGAGATACATTTTAAACATATAAATGCAACATAGAATCACAGTTTGTTTATTAAAAGTGCATTAAAATACAACCTTGGCTGGCAGGATGGCCCTGGAGGGACGACCCACACTTGCCTCTGAGCTGTCTCGCTTGGGTTTGAATCCCAACCCTGCTGTAAACTGTCATCCCGGTGTTTCACGGGCAGGGTGATTCATCAATGTGTGTGCCATCCTGCGGATGGGCTTTCAACTGGCATCTCGTCTGCCAGCATTGTTTGTGGAGGGGGTGAGGGAAAGAGAATGGTGGGGGTGTAAGCTAGGAGAGAGGGAGGTGGAGAGGTATCGGGGAGAGAGAAGAGTGGAGATAGAGGAGGGAGGGGAGGGATGGAGAGTGAATAGGGACAGAGAGGGGAGAGGGTGTAAGGGGGAGAGAGGGGAGGGATATTGAGGAAGTGGAGGGGGGGAGGAGAGAAGTTTCCTTCTGTATTCATCCTTTCCACACTATTCCTCCCCACCCCATTGTTTGTCCAAGTCTCTCTCTATTTTGTCTTTCAACTCCACTGTTGCCTCCCCCATCCCACCTCATTTCTGTTCCTTTTGTCCTGTTATGTCCTGATCTGTTCATTGTTCTAGCTCTTCCATGATCATTGACTCTGTATACAAAAAAAACTATTTGTAGATAAATTACTTCTTTTTTTTTTTTTTTAAAGAACCAAAACCTCAATTGTTAGCTCAAGAGAGAAATTTCTTCCTGTTTATGATGTACAATATGGAATCCGATGAACATCTTTTCATCAAACTTATTCAGGGACTTGATACAGAAGATGAAGCACAAAACAAGATTTAATAGGATGAGATGTTTATTGTAGCTATGGTATCCTTCATGAAACTCCATCAATTATGGAGCTCAAGAGTTTATACATTAAAACCAAATTAACACTGTTTCACTCACTTGTCAAATCAGTACTATTATATGGATGTGAGGCTTGGAAGACAAACGAAGGAGACAATTGGAAACTTGACATATTTATGTTCAAATGTCTGCATATGATATTAAAAATCAGATGGCCATACATCGCATCAAACGAAGAACTACTCAAAAGAACCAAAGTAATGAAGATCAGTGATGAAGTGAAGACCGAGATAGAAATGGATTGGGCACGTGCTGAGAATGAAAGATAACTGCATGACAGCATTGTCATTGAAGCCTGAAGGAAGAAGGAAAGTGGGATGTCCAAGAACAACCTGGAGGAGAACAGTGGAGAAAGAAAGAAAGGAGATAGGATGGAGATCATGGGATGAAGCCAGGCCGATAGCTAGAAACAGGGCAGACTGAAGAGTACGCACTGCAGCTTTATGGGCCACTTAGCCCGAAGAATATAGACGATGATGAGAATATAAACTGCTGTTCTTCCTCCACTCCAATCGGTTCTTCTGACCACGTGCTTGTCAAAGTAAACATCTCTCTGGCTGTTATTTAACAACCACCTCAGCGCCTTCGAGTCTGGCATTTCACTCAGGCTGACTCACAGCGTCTTCAAGCAGCCATCAAACTTCCAGACTGGTCTCCCATCGCTACTTTCTCCAACATCAACTCATCCTGGGAATTCTTTCAAAGAAACTTGCTCTCTCTCTCTCTCCCATGTATAGATTTATCCCCTCTCGTCTTCAGTTGTCCTCCCCTTCCTCCCGCCCATGGTTCACTGAAGCTTGTGGCGAGGCAGTTGTCCTAATACAACTTGCCTTTGCCTCATGGAAAGCAAACCCAACTGAGGATAATCTCAGTTCCTTCCATAAAGCTCGGAACAAGTGTGTGTCTACCCTCAGGAGAGCCAGAAAACAACATCTTTCTAATCTCAAGTCTGAACTCTCAAACCTCTGTCCCTCCTCCAAATCCTGGTGGCATCTAATCAAATCTGTTTCTGGTGTATGTTCCCCCTCCATCTCCTCCCTGACCTTAAATAGCCGCACTGCTGACACCACATGTGAAAAGGTTAAATGCCTAAACTCAGTGTTTGCATCTAAATCTTGTGTCCGAAACCCATCGCTTTCTGTACCCACCTTACCCAGTCGCGCCCAACTGTCCCTGGACTCTGTGTCCTTTTCTCCTGACAAGGTGGAGAGCTTGCTGTCAAGCCTCGACTCAGATTCTGCAACCGGTCCAGACGGCATTAGCCCATGTGTCCTAAAAACCTGCTCCTCTGCTCTTGCTCACCCTCTCTCTGTTCTATTCACCCTCTCATTTGCTCAAGGTCATCTGTCATCTGCTTGGAAATCAGCAAACATTATCTGCATAAAACTGCATAAAAAAGGTGCAAAAACAGATCCCTGCAACTTCAGACCAATCAGCCTTCTCAAGATCATAAGCAAGGTTATGGAATCCATCATCGCTTCAGACCTTAAATCCTTCCTCTTCTCCAATGGCTTGATTTCTGATCATCAATTTGGTTTCAGACCAGGTCACTCGACCCTGGATATGCTGCTTCTGCTCTCCCAACAATGGATGGAAGTTGTCAATGCCAGACATGAAATCAGAGCCATATCCCGAGACATATTGCGTGCTTTTTGACATGGTCTGGCACCCTGCCCTGCTCACCAAATAAAACTCTCTTCCTCTGCTGTCCAAGGCCATCTCCACTCATGGCTCGCAGACTACCTCTCCTGTCGCAGCCAATGTGTGGCCCTAAATGGAGTTCTCTCAACCCCTCTTCCTGTCCAGGCTGGAGTTCCTCAAGGCAGCGTTCTGGGCCCTGTTCTTTTTCTCGTTTTCATCAATGATCTCTCCGACTCTCTGGAAAATCCTCTTCCTCTCTTTGCTGATGACTCCACCGTCTGCTGTACCATCTGTCATCCCTCAGACCAGCAAACAGCAACTTCTTCGGTCTCTGCATATCTGGATAAAATCACAAACTGGCCCAACACGTGGAACATGTCCTTCAATCCTGACAAATCTAACACTCTCACTTCATCTCTCTGAAAGGACCGTTTAGAACCCTTACCCCTCCCCCCATCTACTTTCTCAACAATCCTCTTGAAGAAGTCCTTTCATTCAAGCTTCTGGGTCTCACTATCTGCCATGATCTTTCCTGGGAAAGCCACATTTCCAACATGGCCTCCTAAGCCAGTCACCGACTGGGAATCCTCGGTCGTGCAAAGTCCTTCCTAGGCCCACCTGAGCTCCTGACCACATTCAAAGCTTTCGTCCGCAGCCTGATGGAGTACTGCTCTCCCCTCTGAGCTGGTGCTCCTGCCTCTCACCTTTCTCGGCTTCACGCTGTTGAAACCAAGGCATTTAGGATCATTGGTATCTCCCGTGGTGAGGCCAACTCTTTGGGCCTCTCACTCTCTCACCGCAAGCAGGTCGGTGGTCTTTCTGTCTTCAACCGTCTACTCTCCAGTCTCCCCCTCCCCCCTCTGCTCTGTCTGCTGTATGTCCCACCCATTTTTCCGCAGGGCCCTCAAGGTCCGCCAGCAACCCCCTTCTGATAAAACTACCAAAATCATGAATCACCACTCACCTTCACTCTTTCATTCCTCTTTTTCCCTGCCTTTGGAATAAACTCCCACATTCTCTTAAATCCCATTCTTCCCTCCAGGTCTTCAAAACAGCTGTTCACCACCACCTCTTATCTTCCCCCATCCAAAACCTCGATCTTTTCTACCCCCATTAATCCACCCCAAACCCACCTCCTTCAAATTCCCTGCTTTCCTTCCTGAAAGTCCCTGTTGTGTCCATCTTGTTTCCCCCGTGTTCCCCGTCCCATCCCTCTCCCTTCATCGATCTCCTAAAGTCTCTGTTCCCCCATTATTTTGTCCTTACCTCTTCTGCCCCTCGTCTCATGCCCCCCTTGATGTGCGTTGTGTGTTAGCTCTCATACGAGCCTCGACAATGTATATAAAAAATAAAACAAAAAAAAAAGATGTGAAACAAAACAAATAAACCAAAAACTCGAACCATCAACCCTCGGGATTCCATCTCAGCAACACAAGGTGCTTTTAGTGAACAGTGGAACTTTTACCTTTATGTTTGATTCCCTCTTAGTTCATCCTCTCTGCACACGAGAACTGTTGGTGTGTCCTCTTTTACACAGAACTCTGCGATGCAGGTGGGGATCTGTGGTGTAATGAAGGCTCTGGGGTGTAATCAAGGTTCTGTGGTGTAATCAAGGTTCTGGGGTGTAATGAAGGCTCTGGGGTGTAATGAAGGCTCTGGGGTGTAATCAAGGTTCTGGGGTGTAATGAAGGCTCTGGGGTGTAATGAAGGTTCTGGGGTGTAATGAAGGCTCTGGGGTGTAATGAAGGCTCTGGGGTGTAATGAAGGTTCTGGGGTGTAATGAAGGCTCTGGGGTGTAATGAAGGCTCTGGGGTGTAATGAAGGCTCTGGGGTGTAATGAGGGCTCTGGGGTGTAATGAGGGCTCTGGGGTGTAATGAAGGCTCTGGGGTGTAATGAAGGCTCTGGGGTGTAATCAAGGTTCTGGGGTGTAATGAAGGCTCTGGGGTTTAATGAAGGCTCTGTGGTGTAATGAAGGCTCTGGGGTGTAATCAAGGCTCTGGGGTGTAATGAAGGCTCTGGGGTGTAATGAAGGCTCTGTGGTGTAATGAAGTCTCTGTGGTGTAATGAAGGCTCTGGGGTGTAATGAAGGCTCTGGGGGGTAATCAAGGCTCTGTGGTGTAATGAAGGCTCTGGGGTGTAATGAAGGTTCTGTGGTGTAATGAAGGCTCTGTGGTGTAATGAAGGCTCTGTGGTGTAATGAAGGTTCTGTGGTGTAATGAAGGCTCTGGGGTGTAATCAAGGCTCTGTGGTGTAATGAAGGCTCTGTGGTGTAATGAAGGCTCTGTGGTGTAATGAAGGTTCTGTGGTGTAATGAAGGCTCTGGGGTGTAATCAAGGCTCTGTGGTGTAATGAAGGCTCTGTGGTGTAATGAAGGCTCTGGGGTGTAATCAAGGCTCTGGGGTGTAATGAAGGCTCTGGGGTGTAATCAAGGCTCTGCGGTGTAATGAAGGCTCTGTGGTGTAATGAAGGTTCTGGGGTGTAATCAAGGCTCTGTGGTGTAATGAAGGCTCTGTGGTGTAATGAAGGTTCTGGGGTGTAATCAAGGCTCTGGGGTGTAATGAAGGCTCTGGGGTGTAATCAAGGCTCTGCGGTGTAATGAAGGTTCTGGGGTGTAATCAAGGCTCTGGGGTGTAATCAAGGCTCTGGGGTGTAATCAAGGCTCTGGGGTGTAATCAAGGCTCTGGGGTGTAATCAAGGCTCTGGGGTGTAATCAAGGCTCCGGCATGCAATGAAGGTTCTGTGGTGTAATCAAGGCTCTGGGGTGTAATGAAGGCTTTGGGGTGTAATGAAGGCTCTGGGGTGTAATGAAGGCTCTGGGGTGTAATGAAGGCTCTGTGGTGTAATGAAGGCTCTGGGGTGTAATGAAGGCTCTGGGGTGTAGTGAAGGCTCTGGGGTGTAATCAAGGCTCTGGGGTGTAATCAAGGCTCTGGGGTGTAATGAAGGTTCTGGGGTGTAATGAAGGTTCTGGGGTGTAATGAAGGCTCTGGGGTGTAATTAATGTTCTGTGATCAAATATTGGGCTGACTGAATGGTGTTTGTTGGAATGGTATAATAATTTACCCTTTTCTTATTATAATGGTGATGAAAGTTTCATTCAATTGCTGCACAAACAGGCAGCTGTGCGCAGAAGTATACAATTGGTGTCACCAAAGCTGCTCTTACTACTTGGAATACTTTTCTTCCAAATCGAGGCTTTTCACTGGAGAGAGAATCTCATTAATTATTTCTCCATTTGTAACAGATCAAGTTGTTCACAGATGTGATTGGTACCTGACGACTCCAGGTTGAATGTACGATCAGGGAAATGAGTTTGTACAGAGCTTGGAACTTCCATCCTGAGTTGATCTGCACATGACTCAATGGGACCGGGAAACTTATCCTCTCACCTCGTCATTCTTAGTCTCAGAATCTCATCCACCTCTTCATCCTCACCTATTCCTCCTCCCTCCTTCCTTATTTATTCCCCAAACAGGCTCCAGAAATGTTCCAGATGGTCATCAAAGAAGTGGCTCCCTTGACATGTCAGGATCGCATGCGCCTCTTGAGGGCCGTTGATCGTCTCCTTCAATGAGGTGAACCTGGTGAGGAAGGCATGAGGTGATGATGGGCCTCTGCTCACCACAAGTTCTCTTTATCTGATTTTATTTAAGTTGTGTGAAATTCCTTTATAACCGACGTGATTTGACTTGTGATGAACCTTGATATTCCTTTTTCACATCTTTCAACACTGTTTGTTTATTTATTTATTGGTTACTCTCTTATTACTATTCACATTCACCTGCAATTTGTACCCATTTTAATTATTTTTTTTGTCCTTTCTCTTCGTTTCTTGCAGAAAGCCAGTCTCCCTCATCCACACCAATTTCATCTTCACTGAAACCCTTCCTGTATCTCATTCATTCATTTGACCTGCACATCCTGCTGCCCTTGTTATTCACCCATCAGATCACCTCATTACCTTTACCACGCCCACATTTATATGGCTCCACCCACCTTCACGCACAATTCACACAATGGGAGAACAGCACGTACATGGAGTGGGATTTACTATAATCACAGAAACAATCATTTATTTACTACATTTAATTCTGCTATAACAATTGTTCAACATATTCACTTGATTTTGATTGACTCTTTGATTGCATTATCACAGGTATCAATTTTGCAAGGCTTGGTGGTTTATTGTGCATTGTGCATTATGAGTTTGACTTTGATGAAAATTATTTCTCACCATCACCCTTGTACTTTCGATGACATTCAGGCTATAAAATCCCCAATTACCATCCACAATGAAATCCCATCTCTGGATGTGCTTCCCGGGGTTCAAACCCCACCGCTCGCTCCCATTAGTCCCACATTCGGATCAGATTTGTGGGGAGATTTCCACGTCACAGTTTGTCATCCTCACAAATACAGAACTTTTGATGATTAGGATGATCTCATGTTGTAGTGAAAACGCAGGTGTGGGAAGTTACAGCTTAAGGAAGGTTGATGTAGAGGGAGGTGAAAGTGCTTACAGTTAGAAATGAGGAAAATTGAAAATGTAGGAAAAGCTTTTTGTACCTGGTCGTTGTTCAGGTGGGGAGAAGAAGTTGTTTAAAATTGTTATCTTTCTGTGTTTGTTGTTGAATTTGAAATCACCTCGGAAGACTCCGAACGAGGTTTGGTTTCTGTGAAGGTTCAGCACAATCAGCAGAACAGCCCAGAATGAGATTAAATAATTATTTTTATTAAACCACGTGACATCTTTCATACACCCCTTTCCTTTGGTCCTCGTGCCTTGCCATGAAGCAGCCTGTGCTGTGAGTCATGTACGGAGTACTTGGGTGATGTGTGGTTCGAGATGCTCTTTAACCTCCGTCCTGGAGTTCTGGTTCCTCCCTCTCGAAGCACGGACTCGCTTATGACGTAGAATAGTCGTTTACGCTTATTATGCTTGTGTGTGCTTCCTGTGAGAGCAGGGTAATGCTTTTCTTATCTTACCTAAAATAATAAAATCTCTTTTATTCCAAGTTAACCGATCATTACAATGATTATTTCAGAAAAACATGGTTCTTTTATAATCACTTCATGAAATTCTTCAATAAAGATTGAAAGGTTCTGAGGTTTGTTGCTGAATGAAAATTGATTCCTTATTTTAACTCCAATCCTGTGCGGGGCTTGTCAATTGACTCTCTTTAGTGGGCGTGGCTTATTTATGGATTCTGAAATGGCGGGACTTGTGTGCTGGTTGGGGAACGTCCATCTGTTTGTCTCGTTACACAAGTTCATAACATCAGTTCCTTTGTGGGACTGTCAAAAGGAGGTATTTCCACCCAGATTATTCGGCATGCATGAACAGAAACACAAGTAACGAAGTAAATCAGGATGGCTTGGACATCTGTGATTCCCAGGTAAGGATTGCAGAATGAAACACCAAAAAAAAAACCTTTAAAGAGGCCAAATACTTGTAGTGTAACTGCGAGAATGCGGTGTGTCTCTGTACAATGAAACAGTTGGAGAATTTCCTGGTGAACTCGTCCAAAGAGATTATACATCACAGTCCATATTGCAAAAACTCCCAACGGTGTGCACCCGTGAAAGGTCAAAGATGGTGTGTTCTAACCAAACCTTCGTGCTCCTCAACACTGATTGGAAGGTAATATCTCTGGCTTGTCGATGCACAGAGTAAGTTTAAAATGATATTTACGATTAATCAGGTTTGTGGGGGGAGTGGGAGCTGTATGGGCTGTGAATGCCATGGTATATATTTTTTGTTTGGTTCCAGGGCCTTAAGAGAAATTATAATTAATTTTTGCATCTATTGGTGAAAGCAGATGCGTCCATTCATGTGTGTGTCGGGGTATGTTATAACTACAGCCGCTGCTAGCTAATTGTATTAACAGGAAATGGTACGAACCCGACTCCTCTCATCCACGGATATTTCTCGTGTTCCGAAATTCTCAGGAGTCCGATTTTCATTCAGGAACACAACAGTTATGGTTAACCACTATTAAATTTCCACTCTTTCATCTAAATGCTGAAAATTATGTTAAAAAGACGATTTGAATCACAGATTTCATGCTCGCAATGACAGTTAAAAAGTGCCAGGTGAACTGAACTGAGTCAGTGTAAACGCACGCACAACACATGTGCAGAAGGCCTCGTTTAGCATTCATACGTCATTATGAAAGTCCCATATTGGAACTTCAACGATGTCTGTGAAGTGAGCACCCTTTACCAGATTCAAAGTATGGATTGTACCATTCCAAAAAGGGGGGGTTGGATTGTACCAGTACAAGAAAGGGGGGTGGTGCATGTAAAACTTTAAAACAACTATTTTCATTGAATGGGGTAGGAATCAGGAAACCATAAATAAGAGGTGAATTGAGAAATGCAATGGATTGAATTGGGTAATGGTTTGAGATACATAAGGTAAAAGGTGAATATGGTGAGGGATAGGGTCCCTACCCGATTCAATCCATTGTCCTATTCATCCCCTTTTTTTTGTTATGGTACAATCCACAATTCTCTCTCTTTTGTAATGGTACAATCCATACTTTGAATTAGATAAAGGGTGCTAACTTCACAGCAGTACTTTGATTGAGGAGGCCATTAGTCCCATCAAGCTTGCACCATGATTGCCAACCTATGATTGTTCATGCCTTCCTTTTGAAATGCTGAGCATCAATCAATGAAGCAGCACATTCCACTTTTAAAGTGTTTGGTATGACTCGGTCAGGGTTCAAACCATGGACGTTTCAGACTCAGAGCAGATGATCTAACCATCATGCCACGGAATGTGGTGAGAGTTGAAAGGACAAAGTGGCTTCTTGTGAATTGAGCTTTCTGGTCATCTCAACCGTCCACCTGTCGGGAAGGTGAAGCAGAGTTAAAAGAATCTTGGAGGAGAGAGCGAAGAGGGTGGTGGAAAGGACGGGATGGTCGGCGGTGTGGGAAGAGTGGTGAACATTCGGGAGGAGACAGAAGTCCTCCTGGAATGAGGGGCCTTCAGAAGTTGTGTTGCAGGGAAGCAGACAAGGAAGTTTATGGCAGGAGAGGAATATTTGGCTCATCAAACCTGTGCAACACCAACAACACCATGTTAATTAAATACATTAGTTTATCGTCTTCAATTCATTGGTGGGTAGAAAACTGTTGATGAGAACACTGGCAGAGGTACAGATATCAAATACGAGCGGGAAAGCCCGTCAAAGGGGGGCGGGTGGGGGGGTCAGGAGTAAGGGGTAAGAGCATCTCCCCCCTCCCCTTCATCACCACCATCACAGCACGTTGTTAAAGAATAACTCCCAGACATGTGGATTCACCTTTGTTTCATGAAGAAAAGTATGAATAATTTCGAATTATATTTATTTTCAAAGTGACAATGGAATTTCAAATCTATATAATAAAGCAGGAGTGTCTGTCTGTCCATCCCTCAACTTATCCTTCAGTTTTGAGGCCAGCCCCACAAATCTTTCTGTGGAACCTTTTGGGGTCCCAGTAGGTGTCCTAAGGTGGGTGGGAGGTTTCATAAATTTATCATGACAATTACCAGCAAAGCCACGGTACCCGCCCTACGGGCCGGGCTTCAGTTGGGAGGCCCAGGGGTCCCAGTGGGTGTCCTAAGGTGGGTGGGAGGTTTCATAAATTTATCATGACAATTACCATCAAAGCCACGGTACCCGCCCTACGGGTGGGGCTTCAATCGGGAGGCCCAGGGGTTGCAGCAGGTGTCCCAAGGTGGGTGGGAGGTTTCATAAATTTATCATGACAATTACCAGCAAATCCACGGTACCCGCCCTACGGTCAGGGCTTCAATTGGGAGGCCCAGGGGTCCCGGAATTACGCACCCAAAATCGTCACACTTGGATGAGCCGTTTTTGCGCTAAGTGGGGAAAACGTTCGGCTGGAGAACAAACCGGAAATGGCTGCAATGTGAAGTCAGAAGGAGAAGGAGTAAAGAACATTATTCCGTCGTGTTTCCTCAAAGCGTTTTACCAATTGTATGTTTTTTCTTGATGAAAATAAATAAATGAATGATTTCGTTATACATATTCTTCAGCTGAGAACATCAGGATACACAACATTATTAATGAGAGTTCCTTTTCTCTCTCTGAAGTTCTTGGCGAAGATACTAATATTGTCACTTCTGCCAACGCGACTCATGGCGACATCGAGCTGTCCATGACTGAAGAAATCAGTCTTCAGGTGGATGCCTGTGCTGTATGTAGATTGGATGTTTGGAGTCACATGATTGGGTTTTGATATGTTCCGTCTGTACTTCCGTTTCCCACAATAAAAAGGGTTCCCGCCTCCTTGTGCTCATGGCCTAATGATCTCCTGTCCGTCTGGTCCGTGAACACCACAGTTTGGCGACGAGGATGGGATGGCTGACAATGGAGTCAGTGTTCACGGTAAAGTTCCGGTATTCAGTGGCGATGACTTTGAACTGTTTGTGTAACAATTGGAGTTTTATTTCATCGCAAACGAAGTTGGCGAGATCACGAAGAAGGCCATTCTTCTGTCTTCGCCGTCGTCGGACAACTACCGGCTGTTATGTGACTTGGTCGCGCCCGACAAGCCGAAAGACGACATTCTGACATTTCACTCTATCGTCCAGAAGATGAAAGAACACACTAAGCCTGAAAAATCGCCACAACTAGCGAGGTATGAATTCGATAACCTGACGAGGATCTCTGGAGAGCGTGTGGCCGATTTCGTGGCAAGATTTAAACATCTGTCCGTTGCCTGAAAATTCACCCCGGCTGACCGACCAGCCAGGCTCAAAGATCGATTTATTGCCGGTTTACAAGACCAAAAGATGGTTTCGGCAATACTTCGCATCAAGTTCGAGGACATTACGTTCGTCAATGCGGTCGAAACTGCATCGGCTGTCGAACAATCCCTCAAGGATGTACGAGCCATCGCCGGTCAGACCATGGGAAGCGACATGGGGATCAACAAAATGTCCCGTTCACCTCGGACCCCACAAGCAACCTTCGGTGTGAATCGCGGCCCGCAGTCAACACTTCCGATCGGGTGGCGAGGTAAACATGCAGGCATGTTGGGGGTGTGGAGGTCGACACTTACGTCATGTTTGTCCCTATAAGAACAGCGTGTGTTTGAATTGTAACAAGGTGGGCCATCTGAAACGCGTCTGTCAAGTGGCATCAACCACCGTTCAAGTCAATGATGATAATGATGACGACCCGGGTCAAGATATTCAACCAGTGATGAGTCTTTATTCAGTTGGTCCTTCAAAAGCTCGACCAAAAACAGTAGAAGTGGAGGTTAACAAGACGCCTATCACATTCCAAGTTGATACTGGAGCGGCGGTCTCCATCATAGGCGAACAGACCTCTCGTAAGCGGAACGGTCTGAAGCTCATCAGTTCAGACCTCACTCTATACACCCACACCAGCGAGCAAATAAAGCCGATTGGAATGGCAGACATATCCGTGACCTATCAGGGCCAAGATACTGCTCAAGTTGTATGTGGTTCGAGGAAGTGGGCCATCTCTTCTCGGTCGTGACTGGCTGACTCGCATCAAGCTGGACTGGTCAGCCATTCACCTTGTGCAAACCATACCAAGTCGATTGGAGCATCAGTTAGAGGAGATTCTTCAAAAGTATCGAGGCCTGTTTTTCAATGAGCTTGGGAAACTCAAGGATATACAGGCCAAGCTCTTCATGAAGGAGGGCGTGGCTCCTCGTTTTTGTAAACCGAGGCCAGTCCCATATGCCCTGCGTGACAAGGTGAAAGCTGAGTTAGACAGACTTGAGGCCTGTCGAGTAATTGAACGGGTGCCATACTTGGACTGGGCCACTCCAGTCATCACGGTGCGGAAGTGGAATGGTGATGTTCAATTATGCAGGTACTTCAAGGCCACGGTCAACCCAGGTCTTAGTATCGAGCAGTACCCACTTCTATCAATCGATGAGATATATGCAGGATTGACAGGGAGTAAATTCTTTGCAAAATTCTATCTGTGGGATGCATATTTTCATCTGGAAATGGACCCCAGGAGTAGTGACCTTTTAACGATCAACACATGTCAAGGTCTCTATCGGTACACCCCGCTCTATTTTAGGATTGCTTCGGCCCCCGTCCTGTGGCAGAAAGCGATGGATCAGGTTTGTGTAGATCTTCCCGCTCAAACCTACCTGGATGACGTACTGGTTGCAGGAAAAACTGCTGAGGAGCACCTCAATAACATTGACAAAGTGCTGACGAAGTTGGAGGCTTGTGGGCTGCGCTTGAACAGGGACAAGTGTGCTTTCTTCAAACAATGGTTGGAGGACTTTGGGCACATCATCACACCAGAAGGGCTGTTGAAAGGCCCACAGAAGGTGGAGGCAATGCAGCACATGCCACCACCACGGGACAAGATTCAGCTTCGCTCATTTATTGGTATGGCACAGTACTACCAGAGATTCGTGAGCAACCTGAGCTCTGAGTTGGCCCTGCTAACGTGGCTGCTCAGAAAGGAGGAACGCTGGGCATGGAGATCCGACCACCAGGCAGCTTTCCATCGTGTCAAGCTGCTACTCACAGAGGATACGGTTCTCGTTCACTACAAACCTCAACGTCCGCTCATTTTGGCATGCGACAGCTCCGCATACGGCATTGGAGCAGTGCTATCACACAAAATGGACGATGGTTCTGAACGCCCTGTTTGTTTTGCATCTCGCACCCTGTCAGCAGCAGAGCAGAAATATGCCCAAATCGAGCAGAAGGCTCTCAGCCTCGTCTGGGGAGTGCGAAAGTTTCACCAGCACCTGCTTGGCCACCATTTCACCTTGGAGACTGATCACAAACCACTCCAATTCATCATGGAACCAAAACGAGGTGTCCCAGTGGCGGCGGCGGCACGAATACAACGATGGTGTTTGTTCCTTGCTGCCTTCAGCTCTGATATCCAGTTCTGTGGCACCGAGAAACATGCCAACTGTGATGGTCTCTCTCACTCGCCTTGCAAGGAGAACCCATATTCGTCTGAATCATCTGATCATGTTGATGCTTTTACACTGAGACAAATCCAGCATGGGCCGGTCACAGCTAAGCATGTGGCTGTTGAATCAGCCCACGATCCTGTTCTCGCCTGTGTCATACAGACGATCTCCACTGGAAATTGGAATGATCTGCCTTCAACACCTGAGTATCAACCGTTTGCGTCTAAATCATCAGAGCTGTCCTTTGATCAAAGTTGTATTATGTGGGGTATGAGAACGGTGATTCCTCCGAAGTTCAAACAACATTGTCTTGATATACTGCATGCCAGTCACCTCGGCGTCGTTAAAACCAAAAGTCTAGCCCGTAGTCTCTTGTGGTGGCCTGGTCTGGACAAGGACATTGAGCATATGATTAGGCATTGCCCGACATGCCAGTCAGATGCCGACAATCCACGGCAGGTGTCGTGCTTATGGCCTGTTCCAGACAAGCCATGGCAAAGAATTCATGTGGATTTTGCTGGTCCATTTTGGGACAAGATGTTCTTGGTTGTTGTTGATGCGTTCTCCAAGTGGCCAGAGGTTGTGGTCATGCAATCCACGATGGCAGAAAACACTGTTGGAAAACTACGGTCAATCTTTGCAAACAAAGGAATACCCGAAGTTTAGGTTTCTGATAATGGTCCACAATTTGTTTCTGGTGTTTTCAATGACTTCATGGTTCAGAATGGGGTCAAACATCTCAAGTCAGCACCAAACCACCCAGCAACGAATGGCCAGGCTGAGTCTTTTGTTAAGTCGTTAAAACGTGTTTTGCGTAGAGGGAAGGGGTCATCTATGCAAGCAATGGTTGATGTGTTTTTACTACATTATTGGAATGCTGTTCACCCATCAACTTGTGATACACCTGCTATGCGTTTGTATGGGCGTGCATTGAGATCTAGACTGGATTTGTTGAGACCTCGGAGGTCTGTGTCCGGGGCGGTGTCACGTCCAACGCTTGTTTGTACCTTTGAAGTAGGACAGCGTGTCCGTGATTATTTCCACAATTGTAAGTGGGTACCTGCAGTGGTCTCTGTGGTACTCGGACCAGCCAACTACATGGTTAAACTAATGATGGGGAAGTGTGGAAACAGTACATTAACCAAATTCATGATCGCTGTTCAGCATCACCATCCGTACCGGGTACCATTGGGTCGGGACATGTGGGACCACCACCTCCGGTTTCTGTTGAATCGTCAGTGCTGGACGTGCCGACACCGACTGGACTAGTTGGTTCGAGGTGTTTATCTGAGTCAGTTCTGAACAGAGAAAATGCACAAGCTTTTCCACCTGGTGCTCTTGATGTGAAAAATGTGACGAGTCCTCCTGGTGTGTCTCCCCTACGGAATCAGGAGGAATCTGTTTCTGTGTCTCCGAGCTGCCTCGTTCGACCTGTACGGATCAGAAAGCGGCCTCAGTGTTTGGAGGATTTTGTCTGTTAATTTCTGCCATTTAGAGGAGGAAATGTGCTGTATGTGGATTGGATGTTTGGAGTCACGTGATTGGGTTTTTGATATGATGTTCCGCCCGCGGGGCCCCGTGCCTGTGCTTCCGTTTCCCGCAATAAAAAGGGTTCACGCCTGTTTGTGCTCATGGCCGAATGTTCTTCTTCTCGTGTTGTCCGTGAATACTACAGTTATCAAATACGGACGCCATTGTTTGGTTCAAAACAACACTTCAACCAAGAAATGTTCAGAGGCAAACATATACTCTTGTTACATATACAGTTCTTGTTGTGATAATAAAGTGCCATACTGTAATTGGCGGCAACGGTAATTGGGCGGATGTGGCAGCACTGTATATGAAGGTCAATGGCTGGTGATGACACGTATACCACGTACTCCGTGGAAAGTCATGCTGGAACAGTAATGGTATGTTATATACTATATTAGGAATAATGTACTCTGAGGAATGTAATTGGTGTTAGAGTATGGAGTTTAACTTCGTTATTATGTGATGCGTATGTGGTATTTGCCTTCAGTATTATGTGTACAAGTTATTGTATTTTGTTATTCTTACCCTATGTATATTTATGTTGTTGTAGATATGCGTATGGGTTTTGTGAGAATAAAGCCGATCGAAAAGGTCTATTGTTGATTACTACAACAATAATCATAGTATTATTATTATTATTAAAACGTGTATTTCATCATTTAATTTTTACTCTACTTTTCGTCGAAATTTTTCAAGATCGACAAACATCCAAACATACAAATATCACCCTCCCCCCTCCCCTCCCCTCCCCTCCCCTCCCCTCCCCCTCCCCTCCCCTCCCCTCCCCTCCTCCTCCCCTCCCCTCCCCCTCCCCTCCCCTCCCCTCCCCTCCCCTCCCCTCCCCTCCCCTCCCCTCCCCTCCCCTCCCCTCCCCTCCCCTCCCCTCCCCTCCCCTCCCCTCCCCTCCCCTCCTGAAAGTACACCATGGAAGGGTGTATGTACAAGCTTGGTCGGAGGCTCCTCCTTCTGACTCCATTTATTTATCTCCCTTTCCCTCCCCCTCGAACTCTGGAGCCGCTGCGAACAGAATTTATTAGTTTGGCGAAATTGTCACAAGAGGACCGAGTAAAACTGGAAACGACGGCCCGGACACCATCAGTTGAATTACCACTATGACATTGTTTGAGTGGAGCCCGCCATGTTAAGCGGTTCCGAGCGCTCCGTTCCGTCTGAGTTTTGCTTGAGCGCTTCAAATCAAACAGCTGTGAACGGAACACACCCGAGGTCACTTTCTTGTGGGGACGCCGTTTTCAGTAAATGTGATGTCACGTGTCACAGGCGACACCTGGAAATGTAAAAATAAATAAAACTTTTACAAATGTTCTTCCACATTAATTAAACCGCATCGTGGAATCTGTTTCAGATGTTTATAATGAAGGACTC